>NW_026906201.1:255000-453033 GCF_033807715.1 Cololabis saira | reverse complement strand
CGGGACCGCTAACAACCGCTAACAGAACCGCTAACGGGACCGCTAACAGAACCGCTAACAGAACCGCTAACGGGATCGCTAACAACCGCTAGCGGAACCGCTAACGGGACCGCTAATGGGATTGCTAACGGGACCGCTAACGGGGTCGCTAACTGGACCGCTAACGGGATCGCTAACTGGACCGCTAACGGTACCGCTAACGGGATCGCTAACGGAATCGCTAACTGAACCGCTAACGGGACCGCTAACCGAGCCGCTAACGGGATTGCTAACCGAGCCGCTAATGGGATCGCTAACGGGACCGCTAACAACCGCTAACGGAACCGCTAACAGGACCGCTAACAGAGCCGCTAACAGAACCGCTAACGGGACCGCTAACGGGATCGCTAACAACCGCTAGCGGAACCGCTAACGGGACCGCTAATGGGATTGCTAACGGGACCGCTAACGGGGTCGCTAACTGGACCGCTAACGGGATCGCTAACTGGACCGCTAACGGTACCACTAACGGGATCGCTAACGGAATCGCTAACTGAACCGCTAACGGGACCGCTAACCGAGCCGCTAACGGGATTGCTAACCGAGCCGCTAATGGGATCGCTAACGGGACCGCTAACAACCGCAAACGGGACCGCTAACGGGATCGCTAACAACCGCTAGCGGAACCGCTAACGGGACCGCTAACGGGGTCGCTAACTGGACCGCTAACGGGATCGCTAACTGGACCGCTAACGGGACCGCTAACGGGATCGCTAACGGAATCGCTAACTTAACCGCTAACGGGACTGCTAACGGGATCGCTACCAACCGCTAGCGGAACCGCTAACGGGATCGCTAACAACCGCTAGCGGAACCGCTAACGGGACCGCTAACGGGGTCGCTAACTGGACCGCTAACGGGATCGCTAACTGGACCGCTAACGGGACCGCTAACGGGACCGCTAACGGGATCGCTAACGGAATCGCTAACTGAACCGCTAACGGGACCGCTAACCGAGCCGCTAACGGGATCGCTAACCAAGCCGCTAACGGGATCGCTAACAGGATCGCTAACTGGACCGCTAACGGGACCGCTAACGGGATCGCTAACACCAATAACACTACCATCCCATAATAAACACCTACCATCCCATAATAACACTAACATCCCATAATAACACTAACATCCTATAAAAACACCTGCCATCCCATAATAACACTAACATCCTATAAAAACACCTGCCATCCCATAATAACACTAACATCCTATAAAAACACCTGACATCCCATAATAACACTAACATCCTATAAAAACACCTGTCATCCCATAATAACACTAACATCCTATAAAAACACCTGACATCCCATAATAACACTAACATCCTATAAAAACACCTGACATCCCATAATAACACCTATCGTGTGTGTGTGTGTGTGTGTGTGTGTGTGTGTGTGTGTGTGTGTGTGTGTTCATCTAAGGTTAAAAGGTCAGGGTTCAGATTTCTCCATTTTCCAGGTTATACTATGAATTCTGTACTGAGTGAGTCATGTGACCAGTTCTGGGTCAGTCTAATCAGTCAACAGCTGAGCTCTGGTTGCTAGGGGCAACAAGAACCTGATACAGAGGGAGCGGGAATGACTCAGCTGGATTTTTGGTTGTGACAAACCTGAAATCACTCCACTTTGCGCTCAAACCGTAGCTCTTAGCAGAAAAACGAAAACATTTTGAGAAACAGAGAACCTACCAGATTATCTAAATGTTATTTTCATACAGATATTCCTTAAAATGTGTTAGTAACGGCAATTCGAAAACAAAAATGAGATTTTTTTTAAGAAAACTTCATTTAACATGGGAGTCAATGAAGAGAGAGACAGGAACTGGCGTGTCTGTTGGCTCCCCCGTTAAAATTTTGTGCACACCACGCCTGTCAAAGTCACATTTTATAAATCACAACACCTATGTCTATATTCTGACCAAAAATTATCTGTCTACCTTTTACGGTTTGGCCGTGACCTCGAGTTACAAATAAGAAATCATGTTTTTTTTTCAGTGTAACTACACTCTAGCAAACTGACTCCCGTGCTCTAGATTTGAAAAAAAGTGATTTCCAGTCCTCGCTTGAGGGCTCATATCTTGAAAAGTGTACATTTTAGGAAAAAACTGTTTCGGGTTTGGAGAGAGAAGAGAAGTTTTCCTCCGTTTTGAAGTTTGAATGACGTTTCTACGTGCAAGTATGAGAAAGATACGTGACTCAGAAAAAAGGTGATTTTTTTTTTTTTTTAACCTCCTCCCACCCACAGTGTGAAATGCTGCCCCATACAAATACATGGGAAAATCTCCCCATTAGTTTGGAAATTTGGAAATGTTTTTGCACTTCGTGCAAAAACTATTCGTGCCATCGTTCTGAAAATCCACAGGACTGTAGTTAAATTCAGGGCCTACAACTTTCTAAATCGGTTCAGAATTTTTCGAGTAACGGTGTGCGAGTGGTGAGGCCCCAAAGTTCTCGCAATGCGTTCCGGATGGGGCAAAAAGCGCACGTTTGTGCACGTTGCGCAAAAACGTGCACGCCAATCGCTAATAAAAGTCATACCACTCGATTCCCGCTTAAGGCGCACGTTTCTACGTTTTTACTTTTCGCGTTTTCTCAAAGCTGTGGGACTAGTTACGGGACAAAGTTTTTACGGAAGAATAAAGAATAACTAGACAAAATTCCCGGGAAATTTTGAAGTGCCACGGACTACTGCCGGATGATCGCGGGATGCACCCATGAAGGTCAAGGACTCGATACTTGGTCATTTGACACCACCCATGACTCTCTATGTCAAACCATTCAAAAGATATTGGACTATAACGTATCGGCCAATCAGGACAAGGGGCGGGGCTAATTTGCACCAATGAGGGTCAGTGACTCCATACTTAGTCATTTGACACCACCCATGTCTCTGTATGTCAAACCATTCAAAAGATATTGGACTTTAACGTATCAGCCAATCAGAAGAAGGGGCGTGGCTAATTTGCACCAATGAGGGTCAGGGACTCGATACTTGGTCATTTGACACCACCCATGTCTCTGTATGTCAAACCATTCAAAAGATATTGGACTATAACGTATCGGCCAATCAGAAGAAGGGGCGTGGCTAATTTGCACCAATGAGGGTCAGGGACTCCATACTTAGTCATTTGACACCACCCATGTCTCTGTATGTCAAACCATTCAAAAGATATTGGACTTTAACGTATCAGCCAATCAGAAGAAGGGGCGGGGCTAATTTGCACCAATGAGGGTCAGGGACTCGATACTTAGTCATTTGACACCACCCATGTCTCTGTATGTCAAACCATTCAAAAGATATTGGACTTTAACGTATCGGCCAATCAGAAGAAGGGGCGTGGCTAATTTGCACCAATGAGGGTCAGGGACTCGATACTTAGTCATTTGACACCACCCATGTCTCTGTATGTCAAACCATTCAAAAGATATTGGACTTTAACGTATCAGCCAATCAGAAGAAGGGGCGGGGCTAATTTGCACCAATGAGGGTCAGGGGCTCGATACTTAGTCATTTGACACCACCCATGTCTCTGTATGTCAAACCATTCAAAAGATATTGGACTATAACGTATCGGCCAATCAGAAGAAGGGGCGGGGCTAATATGTATATATAATATACAAATGTAAATATGTATATGTATAATAATAATAATATACATATATATCCCATGAACCTGTCCCCAGCAGGACTGGGGATCATGTAAGGTCAGGGTTCAGATTCCTCCATTATCCAAGGTAAAGTATTATGAAGTCTGCATTGAGTGGGTCATGTGACTAGTTCTGGGTCACATGACCCGGAAGTATGGTAGTGTATATTGTATTGGAATGACTCAGCTAGTTCTTCGGATTTGACAAGCCTCAAATAACTTCACCTTGTAATCAAACTGTAGCTCCTAGCAGAAAAACAAAGACATCGTGAGAGAGACAGAACCCGGAAGATTCTGACAATCTTAATTTTATTCAGATATTCCTTAAAATGTGTTAGTAACGGCAATTCGAAAACAAAAATGAGATTTTTTTGAAGAAAACTTATTTTAACATTAGACTTAATGGAGACAGAGGCAGGATTTGGCGTGACTCTTGGCTCCCCCGTTCAAATTTTGTGCACACCACGCCTGTCAAAGTCACATTATTTGAATCTCAACATCTATGTCTACATTCTGACCAAAGATTATCTTTCTAGCTTTTACGGTTCGGCCGTGAGCTCAAGTTACAAATAAAAATTATGGTCATTTTTTCAAAGTCTCTCGCACTCTGATCAATTAGAACCGCACTGAAGATTTGACAAAAAAGTGATTTCCAGTCCTCGCTTGAGGGCTAATATCTTGAAAAGTGTACATTTTAGGAAAAAACAGGCTGGGGTTTAGAGAGAGAAGAGAAGTTTTCCTCCGTTTTGAAGTTTGAATGACGTTTCTACGTGCAAGTATGAGAAAGATAGGTGACTCAGAAAAAAGGTGATTTTTTTTTTTTTAACCTCATCCCACACACAGTGTGAAATGCTGCCCCATACAAATACATGGTCCCCATTAGTTTGGAAATTTGGAAATGTTTTTGCACTTCGTGCAAAAACTATTCGTGCCATCGTTCTGAAAATCCACAGGAATGTAGTTAAATTCAGGGCCTACAACTTTCTAAATCGGTTCATAGTTTTTCGAGTAACGGTGTGCGAGTGGTGAGGCCCCAAAGTTGACGCAATGCGTTCCGGATGGGGCAAAAAGCGCACGTTTGTGCACGTTGCGCAAAAACGTGCACGCCAATCGCTTATAAAAGTCATACCAATTGATTCCCGATTAAGTCGCACGTTTCTACGTTTTTACTTTTTGAGTTTTCTCAAAGCTGTGCGACTAGTTACGCGCCGAAGTTTATACGGAAGAATATGGAATAAATAATAAATAATAAGCCTGAGCAATAGTATTAGTGCCTCGTGCTGCGCACGAGGCACTCCTCCTCCATTGAGCTTGCGCATCTCAATGGAGGAGGCGTGCCACGTGGCGCAGCCGTGGCACTAATAAATAACTAGACCAAAATTCCCGGGAAATTTTGAAGTGCCACGGACTACTGCCGGATGATCGCGGGATGCACCCATGAAGGTCAAGGACTCGATACTTAGTCATTTGACACCACCCATGACTCTCTATGTCAAACCATTCAAAAGATATTGGACTATAACGTATCGGCCAATCAGAAGAAGGGGCGTGGCTAATTTGCACCAATGAGGGTCAGGGACTCGATACTTAGTCATTTGACACCACCCATGTCTCTGTATGTCAAACCATTCAAAAGATATTGGACTATAACGTATCGGCCAATCAGAAGAAGGGGCGTGGCTAATTTGCACCAATGAGGGTCAGGGACTCCATACTTAGTCATTTGACACCACCCATGTCTCTGTATGTCAAACCATTCAAAAGATATTGGACTTTAACGTATCAGCCAATCAGAAGAAGGGGCGGGGCTAATTTGCACCAATGAGGGTCAGGGACTCGATACTTAGTCATTTGACACCACCCATGTCTCTGTATGTCAAACCATTCAAAAGATATTGGACTTTAACGTATTAGCCAATCAGAAGAAGGGGCGTGGCTAATTTGCACCAATGAGGGTCAGGGACTCGATACTTAGTCATTTGACACCACCCATGTCTCTGTATGTCAAACCATTCAAAAGATATTGGACTTTAACGTATCAGCCAATCAGAAGAAGGGGCGGGGCTAATTTGCACCAATGAGGGTCAGGGGCTCGATACTTAGTCATTTGATACCACCCGTGAGTCTCTATGTCAAACCATTCAAAAGATATTGGACTATAACGTATCGGCCAATCAGAAGAAGGGGCGTGGCTAATTTGCACCAATGAGGGTCAGGGGCTCGATACTTAGTCATTTGATACCACCCGTGAGTCTCTATGTCAAACCATTCAAAAGATATTGGACTATAACGTATCGGCCAATCAGAAGAAGGGGCGGGGCTAATATGTATATATAATATCCAAATGTAAATATTTATATGTATAATAATAATAATATACATATATATCCCATGAACCTGTCCCCAGCAGGACTGGGGATCATGTAAGGTCAGGGTTCAGATTCCTCCATTATCCAAGGTAAAGTATTATGAAGTCTGCATTGACTGTGTCATGTGACCAGTTCTGGGTCACATGACCCGGAAGTATGGTACTGTATATTGTATTGGAATGACTCAGCTAGTTTTTAGGATTTGACAAGCCTCAAATAACTTCACCTTGTAATCAAACTGTAGCTCCTAGCAGAAAAACAAAGACATCGTGAGAGAGACAGAACCCGGAAGATTCTGGCAATCTTAATTTTATTCAGATATTCCTTAAAATGTGTTAGTAACGGCAATTCGAAAACAAAAATGAGATTTTTTTGAAGAAAACGTATTTTAACATGGGACTCAATGGAGAGAGAGACATGATTTGGCGTGTCTGTTGGGCCCCCTGTTAAAATTTTGTACACACCACGCCTGTCAAAGTCACATTATTTGAATCTCAACACCTATGTCTATATTCTGACCAAAAATGATCTGTCTACCTTTTACGGTTTGGCCGTGACCTCGAGTTACAAATAAGAAATCATGTTTTTTTTTCAGTCTAACTACACTCTAGCGAACTGACTCCCGTGCTCTAGATTTGAAAAAAAGTTATTTCCAGTCCTCGCTTGAGCGCTCATATCTTGAAAAGTGTACATTTTAGGAAAAAACAGTCCGGGGTTTAGAGAGAGATGAGAAGTTTTCCTCCGTTTTGAAGTTTGAATGACGTTTCTACGTGCAAGTATGAGAAAGATAGGTGACTCAGAAAAAAGGTGATTTTTTTTTTTTTTTAACCTTCACCGGACATTTCACACCCACAGTGTGAAATGCTGCCCCATACAAATACATGGGAAAATCTTCCCCATTAGTTTGGAAATTTGGAAATGTTTTTGCACTTCGTGCAAAAACTATTCGTGCCATCGTTCTGAAAATCCACAGGACTGTAGTTAAATTCAGGGCCTACGACTTTCTAAATCGGTTCATAATTTTTCGAGTAACGGTGTGCGAGTGGTGAGGCCCCAAAGTTGACGCAATGCGTTCCGGATGGGGCAAAAAGTGCACGTTTGTGCACGTTGCGCAAAAACGTGCACGCCAATCGCTAATAAAAGTCATACCAATCGATTCCCGATTAAGGCGCACGTTTCTACGTTTTTACTTTTCGCGTTTTCTCAAAGCTGTGGGACTAGTTACGCGCCGAAGTTTATACGGAAGAATATGGAATAAATAAATAATAAATAATAAGCCTGAGCAATAGTAAGAGTGCCTCGTGCTGCGCACGAGGCACTCCTCCTCCATTGCGCAGCTCAATGGAGGAGGAGTGCCACGTGGCGCAGCCGTGGCACTAACTAGACAAAATTCCCGGGAAATTTTGAAGTGCCACGGACTACTGCCGGATGATCGCGGGATGCACCCATGAAGGTCAAGGACTCGATACTTTGTCATTTGACACCACCCATGACTCTCTATGTCAAACCATTCAAAAGATATTGGACTATAACGTATCGGCCAATCAGAAGAAGGGGCGTGGCTAATTTGCACCAATGAGGGTCAGGGACTCGATACTTAGTCATTTGACACCACCCATGTGTCTGTATGTCAAACCATTCAAAAGATATTGGACTTTAACGTATCGGCCAATCAGAAGAAGGGGCGGGGCTAATTTGCACCAATGAGGGTCAGGGACTCGATACTTGGTCATTTGACACCACCCATGTCTCTGTATGTCAAACCGTTCAAAAGATATTGGACTTTAACGTATCAGCCAATCAGAAGAAGGGGCGTGGCTAATTTGCACCAATGAGGGTCAGGGACTCCATACTTAGTCATTTGACACCACCCATGTCTCTGTATGTCAAACCATTCAAAAGATATTGGACTTTAACGTATCAGCCAATCAGAAGAAGGGGCGGGGCTAATTAGCACCAATGAGGGTCAGGGACTCCATACTTAGTCATTTGACACCACCCATGTCTCTGTATGTCAAACCATTCAAAAGATATTGGACTTTAACGTATCAGCCAATCAGAAGAAGGGGCGGGGCTAATTTGCACCAATGAGGGTCAGGGACTCGATACTTAGTCATTTGACACCACCCATGTCTCTGTATGTCAAACCATTCAAAAGATATTGGACTTTAACGTATCAGCCAATCAGAAGAAGGGGCGTGGCTAATTTGCACCAATGAGGGTCAGGGACTTCATACTTAGTCATTTGACACCACCCATAAATCTGTATGTCAAACCATTCAAAAGATATTGGACTTTAACGTATCAGCCAATCAGAAGAAGGGGTGGGGCTAATGTGCATTCCCTGGGTCATGTGACCAGTTCTGGGTCACATGACCCGGAAGTGTATACTGTATTATGCTGTATATACTGTGGATGGATGGATGGATGATGGATGGATGATGGATGGATGATGGATGGATGATGGATGGATGGATGATGGATGGATGATGGATGGATGATTGATGGATGGAGGGATGGATGGATGATGGATGGATGATGGATGGATGGATGGATGATGGATGGATGATGGATGGATGGATGATGGATGGATGATGGATGGATGGATGGAGGGATGGATGGATGATGGATGGATGATGGATGGATGGATGATGGAGGGATGATGGATGGATGGATGATGGATGGATGATGGATGGATGGAGGGATGGATGGATGATGGATGGATGATGGATGGATGATGGATGGATGGATGGATGGATGATTGATGGATGATGGATGGATGGATGATGGATGGATGGATGGATGATGGATGGATGGATGATGGATGGATGGATGGATGATGGATGGATGATGGATGGATGGATGGATGATGGATGGATGGATGGATGGATGGATGGATGATGGATGGATGATGGATGGATGATGGATGGATGGATGGATGGATGATGGATGGATGATGGATGGATGGAGGATGGATGGATGGATGATAGATGGATGATGGATGGATGGATGATGGATGGATGGATGGATGATGGATGGATGGATGATGGATGGATGGATGGATGATGGATGGATGGATGATGGATGGATGATGGATGGATGGATGGATGATTGATGGATGATGGATGGATGGATGATGGATGGATGATGGATGGATGGATGGATGATGGATGGATGGATGATGGATGAATGGATGATGGATGGATGATGGATGGATGGATGGATGATTGATGGATGGATGGATGATGGAGGGATGGATGGAGGGATGATGGATGGATGATGGATGGATGGATGATGGATGGATGATGGATGGATGGATGATGGAGGGATGATGGATGGAGGGATTATGGATGGATGGAGGGATGGATGGATGATGGATGGATGATGGATGGATGATGGATGGATGGAGGATGATGGATGATGGATGGATGGATGATGGATGGATGGATGGATGGATGATGGATGGATGATGGATGGATGATGGATGGATGGATGATGGATGGATGGATGGATGGATGATTGATGGATGGATGGATGATGGATGGATGATGGATGGATGGATGATGGATGGATGGATGATTGATGGATGGATGGATGATGGATGGATGATGGATGGATGGATGATGGATGGATGGATGATGGATGGATGGATGATGGATGGATGATGGATGGATGGTTGGATGTATGGATGATGGATGGATGATGGATGGATGATGGATGGATGGATGGTGGATGGATGATGGATGGATGGAGGGATGGATGGAGGGATGGATGGATGATGGATGGATGATGGATGGATGGAGGGATGGATGGATGATGGATGGATGATGGATGGATGATGGATGATGGATGGATGGATGGAGGGATGATGGATGGATGGAGGGATGATGGATGGATGGATGGATGGATGGATGGATGGATGGATGGATGGATGGATGGATGGATGGATGGATGAAGGTAGAGGATGATGAAGGTAGAGGATGATGAAGGTAGAGGAGGATGATGAAGGTAGAGGATGATGAAGGTATAGGATGATGAAGGTCAGGGTCCAGATTTCTCCATTTTCCAGCTTATACTATTTGAAGTCTGTACTGAATGGGTCATGTGACCAGTTCTGGGTCAGCCTAATCAGTCAACAGCTGAGCTCCGGTTGCCGGGCAACAAAACCTTAAAAAAAAAAGGTTCAGAACCTTACTACTGTATACAGAGAATGAGTCAGCAAGATTTTCGGTTTTGACAAGCCTCAAATAACTTCACCTTGTAATCAAACTGTAGCTCCTAGCAGAAAAACAAAGACATCGTGAGAGAGACAGAACCCGGAAGATTCTGACAATCTTAATTTTATTCAGATATTCCTTAAAATGTGTTAGTAACGGCAATTCGAAAACAAAAATGAGATTTTTTTGAAGAAAACGTTATTTATTATGGGAGTCAATGGAGAGAAAGACAGGATTTGGCATGGCTGTTAGTCTCCCCGTTCAAATTTTGTGCACACCACGCCTGTCAAAGTCACATTTTATGAATCACAAAACCTATGTCTATATTCTGACCAAAAATGATCTGTCTACCTTTTACGGTTTGGCCGTGAGGTCGAGTTACAAATAAAAATTATGATCATTTTTTTAAAGTCTCTCGCACTCTGATCAATTAGAACCGCACTGAAGATTTGACAAAAAAGTGATTTCCAGTCCTCGCTTGAGCGCTCATATCTTGAAAAGTGTACATTTTAGGAAAAAACAGTCCGGGGTTTAGAGAGAGAAGAGAAGTTTTCCTCCGTTTTGAAGTTTGAATGACCTTTCTACGTGCAAGTATGAGAAAGATAGGTGACTCAGAAAAAAGGTGATTTTTTTTTTTTTAACCTCATCCCACACACAGTGTGAAATGCTGCCCCATACAAATACATGGTCCCCATTAGTTTGGAAATTTGGAAATGTTTTTGCACTTCGTGCAAAAACTATTCGTGCCATCGTTCTGAAAATCCACAGGAATGTAGTTAAATTCAGGGCCTACAACTTTCTAAATCGGTTCATAATTTTTCGAGTAACGGTGTGCGAGTGGTGAGGCCCCAAAGTTCATGCAATGCGTTCCGGATGGGGCAAAAAGTGCACGTTTGTGCACGTTGCGCAAAAACGTGCACGCCAATCGCTAATAAAAGTCATACCAATTGATTCCCGATTAAGTCGCACGTTTCTACGTTTTTACTTTTTGAGTTTTCTCAAAGCTGCGCAACTAGTTACGCGCCGAAGTTTATACGGAAGAATATGGAATAATAATAATAAACTAGACAAAATTCCCGGGAAATTTTGAAGTGCCACGGACTACTGCCGGATGATCGCGGGATGCACCCATGAAGGTCAAGGACTCGATACTTTGTCATTTGACACCACCCATGACTCTCTATGTCAAACCATTCAAAAGATATTGGACTATAACGTATCGGCCAATCAGAAGAAGGGGCGTGGCTAATTTGCACCAATGAGGGTCAGGGACTCGATACTTAGTCATTTGACACCACCCATGTCTCTGTATGTCAAACCATTCAAAAGATATTGGACTTTAACGTATCAGCCAATCAGAAGAAGGGGCGTGGCTAATTTGCACCAATGAGGGTCAGGGACTCGATACTTGGTCATTTGACACCACCCATGTCTCTGTATGTCAAACCATTCAAAAGATATTGGACTTTAACGTATCGGCCAATCAGAAGAAGGGGCGGGGCTAATTTGCACCAATGAGGGTCAGGGACTCCATACTTAGTCATTTGACACCACCCATGTCTCTGTATGTCAAACCATTCAAAAGATATTGGACTTTAACGTATCAGCCAATCAGAAGAAGGGGCGGGGCTAATTTGCACCAATGAGGGTCAGGGACTCGATACTTAGTCATTTGACACCACCCATGTCTCTGTATGTCAAACCATTCAAAATATATTGGACTTTAACGTATCAGCCAATCAGAAGAAGGGGCGTGGCTAATTTGCACCAATGAGGGTCAGGGACTCGATACTTAGTCATTTGACACCACCCATGTCTCTGTATGTCAAACCATTCAAAAGATATTGGACTATAACGTATCGGCCAATCAGAAGAAGGGGCGTGGCTAATTTGCACCAATGAGGGTCAGGGACTCGATACTTAGTCATTTGACACCACCCATGTCTCTGTATGTCAAACCATTCAAAAGATATTGGACTTTAACGTATCAGCCAATCAGAAGAAGGGGCGGGGCTAATTTGCACCAATGAGGGTCAGGGGCTCGATACTTAGTCATTTGATACCACCCGTGAGTCTCTATGTCAAACCATTCAAAAGATATTGGACTATAACGTATCGGCCAATCAGAAGAAGGGGCGGGGCTAATATGTATATATAATATACAAATGTAAATATTTATATGTATAATAATAATAATATACATATATATCCCATGAACCTGTCCCCAGCAGGACTGGGGATCATGTAAGGTCAAAAGGTCAGGGTTCAGATTCCTCCATTATCCAAGGTAAAGTATTATGAAGTCTGCATTGAGTGGGTCATGTGACTAGTTCTGGGTCACATGACCCGGAAGTATGGTAGTGTATATTGTATTGGAATGACTCAGCTAGTTCTTCGGATTTGACAAGCCTCAAATAACTTCACCTTGTAATCAAACTGTAGCTCCTAGCAGAAAAACAAAGACATCGTGAGAGAGACAGAACCCGGAAGATTCTGACAATCCTAATTTTATTCAGATATTCCTTAAAATGTGTTAGTAACGGCAATTCGAAAACAAAAATGAGATTTTTTTGAAGAAAACGTTATTTAACATGGGAGTCAATGGAGAGAAAGACAGGATTTGGCGTGTCTGTTGGGCCCCCCGGTCAAATTTTGTGCACACCACGCCTGTCAAAGTCACATTTTATAAATCACAACACCTATGTCTATATTCTGACCAAAGATTATCTTTCTAGCTTTTACGGTTCGGCCGTGAGCTCAAGTTACAAATAAAAATTATGGTCATTTTTTCAAAGTCTCTCGCACTCTGATCAATTAGAACCGCACTGTAGATTTGACAAAAAAGTGATTTCCAGTCCTCGCTTGAGCGCTCATATCTTGAAAAGTGTACATTTTAGGAAAAAACAGTCCGGGGTTTGGAGAGAGAAGAGAAGTTTTCCTCCGTTTTGAAGTCTGAATGACGTTTCTACGTCCAAGTATGAGAAAGATACGTGACTCGGAAAAAAGGTGAATTTTGTCTTTTTTTTCTCAACATTTTCCCATCCGCTTATAATGGCGCCATTGAAATGCATGGGAAAATCTTCCCCATTAGTTTGGAAATTTGGAAATGTTTTTGCACTTCGTACAAAAACTATTCTTGCCATCGTTCTGAAAATCCACAGGACTGTAGTTAAATTCAGGGCCTACAACTTTCTAAATCGGTTCAGAATTTTTCGAGTAACGGTGTGCGAGTGGTGAGGCCCCAAAGTTCACGCAATGCGTTCCGGATGGGGCAAAAAGCGCACGTTTGTGCACGTTGCGCAAAAACGTGCACGCCAATCGCTTATAAAAGTCATACCAATTGATTCCCGATTAAGTCGCACGTTTCTACGTTTTTACTTTTTGAGTTTTCTCAAAGCTGTGCGACTAGTTACGCGCCGAAGTTTATACGGAAGAATATGGAATAAATAATAATAAATAATAAGCCTGAGCAATAGTATTAGTGCCTCGTGCTGCGCACGAGGCACTCCTCCTCCATTGAGCTTGCGCATCTCAATGGAGGAGGCGTGCCACGTGGCGCAGCCGTGGCACTAATAATAATAAGCCTGAGCAATAGTATGAGTGCCTCGTGCTGCGCACGAGGCACTCCTCCTCCATTGAGCTTGCGCATCTCAATGGAGGAGGCGTGCCACGTGGCGCAGCCGTGGCACTAATAAGCCTGAGCAATAGTATGAGTGCCTCGTGCTGCGCACGAGGCACTCCTCCTCCATTGAGCTTGCGCATCTCAATGGAGGAGGAGTGCCACGTGGCGCAGCCGTGGCACTAATAAGCCTGAGCAATAGTATTAGTGCCTCGTGCTGCGCACGAGGCACTCCTCCTCCATTGAGCTTGCGCATCTCAATGGAGGAGGCGTGCCACGTGGCGCAGCCGTGGCACTAACTAGACAAAATTCCCGGGAAATTTTGAAGTGCCACGGACTACTGCCGGATGATCGCGGGATGCACCCATGAAGGTCAAGGACTCGATACTTAGTCATTTGACACCACCCATGACTCTCTATGTCAAACCATTCAAAAGATATTGGACTATAACGTATCGGCCAATCAGAAGAAGGGGCGGGGCTAATTTGCACCAATGAGGGTCAGGGACTCGATACTTAGTCATTTGACACCACCCATGTCTCTGTATGTCAAACCATTCAAAAGATATTGGACTTTAACGTATCAGCCAATCAGAAGAAGGGGCGTGGCTAATTTGCACCAATGAGGGTCAGGGACTCGATACTTGGTCATTTGACACCACCCATGTCTCTGTATGTCAAACCATTCAAAAGATATTGGACTATAACGTATCGGCCAATCAGAAGAAGGGGCGTGGCTAATTTGCACCAATGAGGGTCAGGGACTCCATACTTAGTCATTTGACACCACCCATGTCTCTGTATGTCAAACCATTCAAAAGATATTGGACTATAACGTATCGGCCAATCAGAAGAAGGGGCGGGGCTAATTTGCACCAATGAGGGTCAGGGACTCCATACTTAGTCATTTGACACCACCCATGTCTCTGTATGTCAAACCATTCAAAAGATATTGGACTTTAACGTATCAGCCAATCAGAAGAAGGGGCGGGGCTAATTTGCACCAATGAGGGTCAGGGACTCGATACTTAGTCATTTGACACCACCCATGTCTCTGTATGTCAAACCATTCAAAAGATATTGGACTTTAACGTATCAGCCAATCAGAAGAAGGGGCGTGGCTAATTTGCACCAATGAGGGTCAGGGACTCGATACTTAGTCATTTGACACCACCCATGTCTCTGTATGTCAAACCATTCAAAAGATATTGGACTATAACGTATCGGCCAATCAGAAGAAGGGGCGTGGCTAATTTGCACCAATGAGGGTCAGGGACTCGATACTTAGTCATTTGACACCACCCATGTCTCTGTATGTCAAACCATTCAAAAGATATTGGACTTTAGCGTATCAGCCAATCAGAAGAAGGGGCCGGGCTAATTTGCACCAATGAGGGTCAGGGGCTCGATACTTAGTCATTTGATACCACCCGTGAGTCTCTATGTCAAACCATTCAAAAGATATTGGACTATAACGTATCGGCCAATCAGAAGAAGGGGCGGGGCTAATATGTATATATAATATACAAATGTAAATATTTATATGTATAATAATAATAATATACATATATATCCCATGAACCTGTCCCCAGCAGGACTGGGGATCATGTAAGGTCAAAAGGTCAGGGTTCAGATTCCTCCATTATCCAAGGTAAAGTATTATGAAGTCTGCATTGAGTGGGTCATGTGACTAGTTCTGGGTCACATGACCCGGAAGTATGGTAGTGTATATTGTATTGGAATGACTCAGCTAGTTCTTCGGATTTGACAAGCCTCAAATAACTTCACCTTGTAATCAAACTGTAGCTCCTAGCAGAAAAACAAAGACATCGTGAGAGAGACAGAACCCGGAAGATTCTGACAATCTTAATTTTATTCAGATATTCCTTAAAATGTGTTAGTAACGGCAATTCGAAAACAAAAATGAGATTTTTTTTAAGAAAACTTCATTTTACATGGGAGTCAATGAAGAGCAAGACAGGAACTGGCGTGTCTGTTGGCTCCCCCGTTAACATTTTGTGCACACCACGCCTGTCAAAGTCACATTTTATGAATCACAAAACCTATGTCTATATTCTGACCAAAAATTATCTGTCTACCTTTTACGGTTTGGCCGTGACCTCGAGTTACAAATAAGAAATCATGTTTTTTTTTCAGTGTAACTACACTCTAGCAAACTGACTCCCGTGCTCTAGATTTGAAAAAAAGTGATTTCCAGTCCTCGCTTGAGGGCTCATATCTTGAAAAGTGTACATTTTAGGAAAAAACTGTTTCGGGTTTGGAGAGAGAAGAGAAGTTTTCCTCCGTTTTGAAGTTTGAATGACGTTTCTACGTGCAAGTATGAGAAAGATACGTGACTCGGAAAAAAGGTGAATTTTGTCTTTTTTTTCTCAACATTTTCCCATCCGCTTATAATGGCGCCATTGAAATGCATGGGAAAATCTTCCCCATTAGTTTGGAAATTTGGAAATGTTTTTGCACTTCGTGCAAAAACTATTCGTGCCATCGTTCTGAAAATCCAGAGGACTGTAGTTAAATTCAGGGCCTACAACTTTCTAAATCGGTTCAGAATTTTTCGAGTAACGGTATGCGAGTGGTGAGGCCCCAAAGTTCACGCAATGCGTTCCGGATGGGGCAAAAAGCGCACGTTTGTGCACGTTGCGCAAAAACGTGCACGCCAATCGCTTATAAAAGTCATACCAATTGATTCCCGATTAAGTCGCACGTTTCTACGTTTTTACTTTTTGAGTTTTCTCAAAGCTGTGCGACTAGTTACGCGCCGAAGTTTATACGGAAGAATATGGAATAAATAAATAATAAATAATAAGCCTGAGCAATAGTATTAGTGCCTCGTGCTGCGCACGAGGCACTCCTCCTCCATTGAGCTTGCGCATCTCAATGGAGGAGGCGTGCCACGTGGCGCAGCCGTGGCACTAACTAGACCAAAATTCCCGGGAAATTTTGAAGTGCCACGGACTACTGCCGGATGATCGCGGGATGCACCCATGAAGGTCAAGGACTCGATACTTAGTCATTTGACACCACCCATGACTCTCTATGTCAAACCATTCAAAAGATATTGGACTATAACGTATCGGCCAATCAGAAGAAGGGGCGGGGCTAATTTGCACCAATGAGGGTCAGGGACTCGATACTTAGTCATTTGACACCACCCATGTCTCTGTATGTCAAACCATTCAAAAGATATTGGACTTTAACGTATCAGCCAATCAGAAGAAGGGGCGTGGCTAATTTTCACCAATGAGGGTCAGGGACTCGATACTTGGTCATTTGACACCACCCATGTCTCTGTATGTCAAACCATTCAAAAGATATTGGACTATAACGTATCGGCCAATCAGAAGAAGGGGCGTGGCTAATTTGCACCAATGAGGGTCAGGGACTCCATACTTAGTCATTTGACACCACCCATGTCTCTGTATGTCAAACCATTCAAAAGATATTGGACTTTAACGTATCAGCCAATCAGAAGAAGGGGCGGGGCTAATTTGCACCAATGAGGGTCAGGGACTCGATACTTAGTCATTTGACACCACCCATGTCTCTGTATGTCAAACCATTCAAAAGATATTGGACTTTAACGTATTAGCCAATCAGAAGAAGGGGCGTGGCTAATTTGCACCAATGAGGGTCAGGGACTCGATACTTAGTCATTTGACACCACCCATGTCTCTGTATGTCAAACCATTCAAAAGATATTGGACTATAACGTATCGGCCAATCAGAAGAAGGGGCGTGGCTAATTTGCACCAATGAGGGTCAGGGACTCGATACTTAGTCATTTGACACCACCCATGTCTCTGTATGTCAAACCATTCAAAAGATATTGGACTTTAACGTATCAGCCAATCAGAAGAAGGGGCGGGGCTAATTTGCACCAATGAGGGTCAGGGGCTCGATACTTAGTCATTTGATACCACCCGTGAGTCTCTATGTCAAACCATTCAAAAGATATTGGACTATAACGTATCGGCCAATCAGAAGAAGGGGCGGGGCTAATATGTATATATAATATACAAATGTAAATATTTATATGTATAATAATAATAATATACATATATATCCCATGAACCTGTCCCCAGCAGGACTGGGGATCATGTAAGGTCAAAAGGTCAGGGTTCAGATTCCTCCATTATCCAAGGTAAAGTATTATGAAGTCTGCATTGAGTGGGTCATGTGACTAGTTCTGGGTCACATGACCCGGAAGTATGGTAGTGTATATTGTATTGGAATGACTCAGCTAGTTCTTCGGATTTGACAAGCCTCAAATAACTTCACCTTGTAATCAAACTGTAGCTCCTAGCAGAAAAACAAAGACATCGTGAGAGAGACAGAACCCGGAAGATTCTGACAATCTTAATTTTATTCAGATATTCCTTAAAATGTGTTAGTAACGGCAATTCGAAAACAAAAATGAGATTTTTTTGAAGAAAACGTTATTTAACATGGGAGTCAATGGAGAGAAAGACAGGATTTGGCGTGTCTGTTGGGTCCCCCGGTCAAATTTTGTGCACACCACGCCTGTCAAAGTCACATTTTATAAATCACAACACCTATGTCTATATTCTGACCAAAGATTATCTTTCTAGCTTTTACGGTTCGGCCGTGAGCTCAAGTTACAAATAAAAATTATGGTCATTTTTTCAAAGTCTCTCGCACTCTGATCAATTAGAACCGCACTGTAGATTTGACAAAAAAGTGATTTCCAGTCCTCGCTTGAGCGCTCATATCTTGAAAAGTGTACATTTTAGGAAAAAACAGTCCGGGGTTTGGAGAGAGAAGAGAAGTTTTCCTCCGTTTTGAAGTCTGAATGACGTTTCTACGTCCAAGTATGAGAAAGATACGTGACTCGGAAAAAAGGTGAATTTTGTCTTTTTTTTCTCAACATTTTCCCATCCGCTTATAATGGCGCCATTGAAATGCATGGGAAAATCTTCCCCATTAGTTTGGAAATTTGGAAATGTTTTTGCACTTCGTGCAAAAACTATTCTTGCCATCGTTCTGAAAATCCACAGGACTGTAGTTAAATTCAGGGCCTACAACTTTCTAAATTGGTTCAGAATTTTTCGAGTAACGGTGTGCGAGTGGTGAGGCCCCAAAGTTCACGCAATGCGTTCCGGATGGGGCAAAAAGCGCACGTTTGTGCACGTTGCGCAAAAACGTGCACGCCAATCGCTAATAAAAGTCATACCAATCGATTCCCGATTAAGTCGCACGTTTCTACGTTTTTACTTTTCGCGTTTTCTCAAAGCTGTGGGACTAGTTACGCGCCGAAGTTTATACGGAAGAATATGGAATAAATAATAAGCCTGAGCAATAGTAAGAGTGCCTCGTGCTGCGCACGAGGCACTCCTCCTCCATTGAGCTTGCGCATCTCAATGGAGGAGGAGTGCCACGTGGCGCAGCCGTGGCACTAACTAGACCAAAATTCCCGGGAAATTTTGAAGTGCCACGGACTACTGCCGGATGATCGCGGGATGCACCCATGAAGGTCAAGGACTCGATACTTAGTCATTTGACACCACCCATGACTCTCTATGTCAAACCATTCAAAAGATATTGGACTATAACGTATCGGCCAATCAGAAGAAGGGGCGGGGCTAATTTGCACAAATGAGGGTCAGGGACTCGATACTTAGTCATTTGACACCACCCATGTCTCTGTATGTCAAACCATTCAAAAGATATTGGACTTTAACGTATCAGCCAATCAGAAGAAGGGGCGTGGCTAATTTGCACCAATGAGGGTCAGGGACTCGATACTTGGTCATTTGACACCACCCATGTCTCTGTATGTCAAACCATTCAAAAGATATTGGACTATAACGTATCGGCCAATCAGAAGAAGGGGCGTGGCTAATTTGCACCAATGAGGGTCAGGGACTCGATGCTTAGTCATTTGACACCACCCATGTCTCTGTATGTCAAACCATTCAAAAGATATTGGACTATAACGTATCGGCCAATCAGAAGAAGGGGCGTGGCTAATTTGCACCAATGAGGGTCAGGGACTCGATACTTAGTCATTTGACACCACCCATGTCTCTGTATGTCAAACCATTCAAAAGATATTGGACTTTAACGTATCAGCCAATCAGAAGAAGGGGCGGGGCTAATTTGCACCAATGAGGGTCAGGGGCTCGATACTTAGTCATTTGATACCACCCGTGAGTCTCTATGTCAAACCATTCAAAAGATATTGGACTATAACGTATCGGCCAATCAGAAGAAGGGGCGGGGCTAATTTGCACCAATGAGGGTCAGGGGCTCGATACTTAGTCATTTGATACCACCCGTGAGTCTCTATGTCAAACCATTCAAAAGATATTGGACTATAACGTATCGGCCAATCAGAAGAAGGGGCGGGGCTAATATGTATATATAATATACAAATGTAAATATTTATATGTATAATAATAATAATATACATATATATCCCATGAACCTGTCCCCAGCAGGACTGGGGATCATGTAAGGTCAAAAGGTCAGGGTTCAGATTCCTCCATTATCCAAGGTAAAGTATTATGAAGTCTGCATTGAGTGGGTCATGTGACTAGTTCTGGGTCACATGACCCGGAAGTATGGTAGTGTATATTGTATTGGAATGACTCAGCTAGTTCTTCGGATTTGACAAGCCTCAAATAACTTCACCTTGTAATCAAACTGTAGCTCCTAGCAGAAAAACAAAGACATCGTGAGAGAGACAGAACCCGGAAGATTCTGACAATCTTAATTTTATTCAGATATTCCTTAAAATGTGTTAGTAACGGCAATTCGAAAACAAAAATGAGATTTTTTTGAAGAAAACGTTATTTAACATGGGAGTCAATGGAGACAGAGGCAGGATTTGGCGTGACTCTTGGCTCCCCCGTTCAAATTTTGTGCACACCACGCCTGTCAAAGTCATATTATTTGAATCTCAACATCTATGTCTACATTCTGACCAAAGATTATCTTTCTAGCTTTTACGGTTCGGCCGTGAGCTCGAGTTACAAATAAAAATTATGGTCATTTTTTCAAAGTCTCTCGCACTCTGATCAATTAGAACCGCACTGAAGATTTGACAAAAAAGTGATTTCCAGTCCTCGCTTGAGCGCTCATATCTTGAAAAGTGTACATTTTAGGAAAAAACAGTCCGGGGTTTGGAGAGAGAAGAGAAGTTTTCCTCCGTTTTGAAGTTTGAATGACGTTTCTACGTGCAAGTATGAGAAAGATACGTGACTCGGAAAAAAGGTGATTTTTTTTTTTTTTTAACCTTCACCGGACATTTCACACCCACAGTGTGAAATGCTGCCCCATACAAATACATGGGAAAATCTTCCCCATTAGTTTGGAAATTTGGAAATGTTTTTGCACTTCGTGCAAAAACTATTCGTGCCATCGTTCTGAAAATCCACAGGACTGTAGTTAAATTCAGGGCCTACAACTTTCTAAATCGGTTCAGAATTTTTCGAGTAACGGTGTGCGAGTGGTGAGGCCCCAAACTTCTCGCAATGCGTTCCGGATGGGGCAAAAAGCGCACGTTTGTGCACGTTGCGCAAAAACGTGCACGCCAATCGCTAATAAAAGTCATACCAATTGATTCCCGATTAAGTCGCACGTTTCTACGTTTTTACTTTTTGAGTTTTCTCAAAGCTGCGCAACTAGTTACGCGCCGAAGTTTATACGGAAGAATATGGAATAATAATAATAAATAATAATAAGCCTGAGCAATAGTAAGAGTGCCTCGTGCTGCGCACGAGGCACTCCTCCTCCATTGCGCAGCTCAATGGAGGAGGAGTGCCACGTGGCGCAGCCGTGGCACTAATAAGCCTGAGCAATAGTATTAGTGCCTCGTGCTGCGCACGAGGCACTCCTCCTCCATTGAGCTTGCGCATCTCAATGGAGGAGGAGTGCCACGTGGCGCAGCCGTGGCACTAATAATAATAAGCCTGAGCAATAGTATGAGTGCCTCGTGCTGCGCACGAGGCACTCCTCCTCCATTGAGCTTGCGCATCTCAATGGAGGAGGAGTGCCACGTGGCGCAGCCGTGGCACTAATAAGCCTGAGCAATATTAAGAGTGCCTCGTGCTGCGCACGAGGCACTCCTCCTCCATTGCGAAGCTCAATGGAGGAGGAGTGCCACGTGGCGCAGCCGTGGCACTAACTAGACCAAAATTCCCGGGAAATTTTGAAGTGCCACGGACTACTGCCGGATGATCGCGGGATGCACCCATGAAGGTCAAGGACTCGATACTTAGTCATTTGACACCACCCATGACTCTCTATGTCAAACCATTCAAAAGATATTGGACTATAACGTATCGGCCAATCAGAAGAAGGGGCGGGGCTAATTTGCACCAATGAGGGTCAGGGACTCGATACTTAGTCATTTGACACCACCCATGTCTCTGTATGTCAAACCATTCAAAAGATATTGGACTTTAACGTATCAGCCAATCAGAAGAAGGGGCGTGGCTAATTTGCACCAATGAGGGTCAGGGACTCGATACTTGGTCATTTGACACCACCCATGTCTCTGTATGTCAAACCATTCAAAAGATATTGGACTATAACGTATCGGCCAATCAGAAGAAGGGGCGTGGCTAATTTGCACCAATGAGGGTCAGGGACTCCATACTTAGTCATTTGACACCACCCATGTCTCTGTATGTCAAACCATTCAAAAGATATTGGACTTTAACGTATCAGCCAATCAGAAGAAGGGGCGGGGCTAATTTGCACCAATGAGGGTCAGGGACTCGATACTTAGTCATTTGACACCACCCATGTCTCTGTATGTCAAACCATTCAAAAGATATTGGACTATAACGTATCGGCCAATCAGAAGAAGGGGCGTGGCTAATTTGCACCAATGAGGGTCAGGGACTCGATACTTAGTCATTTGACACCACCCATGTCTCTGTATGTCAAACCATTCAAAAGATATTGGACTTTAACGTATCAGCCAATCAGAAGAAGGGGCGGGGCTAATTTGTACCAATGAGGGTCAGGGGCTCGATACTTAGTCATTTGATACCACCCGTGAGTCTCTATGTCAAACCATTCAAAAGATATTGGACTATAACGTATCGGCCAATCAGAAGAAGGGGCGGGGCTAATATGTATATATAATATACAAATGTAAATATTTATATGTATAATAATAATAATATACATATATATCCCATGAACCTGTCCCCAGCAGGACTGGGGATCATGTAAGGTCAGGGTTCAGATTCCTCCATTATCCAAGGTAAAGTATTATGAAGTCTGCATTGAGTGGGTCATGTGACTAGTTCTGGGTCACATGACCCGGAAGTATGGTAGTGTATATTGTATTGGAATGACTCAGCTAGTTCTTCGGATTTGACAAGCCTCAAATAACTTCACCTTGTAATCAAACTGTAGCTCCTAGCAGAAAAACAAAGACATCGTGAGAGAGACAGAACCCGGAAGATTCTGACAATCTTAATTTTATTCAGATATTCCTTAAAATGTGTTAGTAACGGCAATTCGAAAACAAAAATGAGATTTTTTTGAAGAAAACTTCATTTAACATTAGAGTCAATGGAGACAGAGGCAGGATTTGGCGTGACTCTTGGCTCCCCCGTTAAAATTTTGTGCACACCACGCCTGTCAAAGTCACATTTTAAGAATACCAAAATGTATGTCTACATTCTGACCAAAAATGATCTTTCTAGCTTTTACGGTTTGCCCGTGAGCTCGAGTTACAAATAAAAATTATGTTCATTTTTTGAAAGTCTCTCGCACTCTGATCAATTAGAACCGCACTGAAGATTTGACAAAAAAGTGATTTCCAGTCCTCGCTTGAGGGCTCATATCTTGAAAAGTGTACATTTTAGGAAAAAACAGTCCGGGGTTTGGAGAGAGAAGAGAAGTTTTCCTCCGTTTTGAAGTTTGAATGACGTTTCTACGTCCAAGTATGAGAAAGATACGTGACTCGGAAAAAAGGTGAATTTTGTCTTTTTTTTCTCAACATTTTCCCATCCGCTTTGAATGGCGCCATTGAAATGCATGGGAAAATCTTCCCCATTAGTTTGGAAATTTGGAAATGTTTTTGCACTTCGTGCAAAAACTATTCGTGCCATCGTTCTGAAAATCCACAGGACTGTAGTTAAATTCAGGGCCTACAACTTTCTAAATCGGTTCATAATTTTTCGAGTAACGGTGTGCGAGTGGTGAGGCCCCAAAGTTCACGCAATGCGTTCCGGATGGGGCAAAAAGCGCACGTTTGTGCACGTTGCGCAAAAACGTGCACGCCAATTGCTTATAAAAGTCATACCAATCGATTCCCGATTAAGGCGCACGTTTGTACGTTTTTACTTTTCGCGTTTTCTCAAAGCTGCGGGACTAGTTACGCGCCGAAGTTTTTACGGAAGAATATATAATAACTAGACCAAAATTCCCGGGAAATTTTGAAGTGCCACGGAGTACTGCCGGATGATCGCGGGATGCACCCATGAAGGTCAGGGACTCGATACTTTGTCATTTGACACCACCCATGTCTCTGTATGTCAAACCATTCAAAAGATATTGGACTATAACGTATCGGCCAATCAGAAGAAGGGTCGGGGCTAATTTGAACCAATGAGGGTCAGGGACTCGATACTTAGTCATTTGACACCACCCATGTCTCTGTATGTCAAACCATTCAAAAGATATTGGACTTTAACGTATCAGCCAATCAGAAGAAGGGGCGTGGCTAATTTGCACCAATGAGGGTCAGGGACTCGATACTTGGTCATTTGACACCACCCATGTCTCTGTATGTCAAACCATTCAAAAGATATTGGACTATAACGTATCGGCCAATCAGAAGAAGGGGCGTGGCTAATTTGCACCAATGAGGGTCAGGGACTCCATACTTAGTCATTTGACACCACCCATGTCTCTGTATGTCAAACCATTCAAAAGATATTGGACTTTAACGTATCAGCCAATCAGAAGAAGGGGCGGGGCTAATTTGCACCAATGAGGGTCAGGGACTCGATACTTAGTCATTTGACACCACCCATGTCTCTGTATGTCAAACCATTCAAAAGATATTGGACTTTAACGTATCAGCCAATCAGAAGAATGGGCGTGGCTAATTTGCACCAATGAGGGTCAAGGACTCGATACTTAGTCATTTGACACCACCCATGTCTCTGTATGTCAAACCATTCAAAAGATATTGGACTATAACGTATCGGCCAATCAGAAGAAGGGGCGTGGCTAATTTGCACCAATGAGGGTCAGGGACTCGATACTTAGTCATTTGACACCACCCATGTCTCTGTATGTCAAACCATTCAAAAGATATTGGACTATAACGTATCGGCCAATCAGAAGAAGGGGCGGGGCTAATTTGCACCAATGAGGGTCAGGGACTCGATACTTAGTCATTTGACACCACCCATGTCTCTGTATGTCAAACCATTCAAAAGATATTGGACTATAACGTATCGGCCAATCAGAAGAAGGGGCGGGGCTAATTTGCACCAATGAGGGTCAGGGACTCGATACTTAGTCATTTGACACCACCCATGTCTCTGTATGTCAAACCATTCAAAAGATATTGGACTATAACGTATCGGCCAATCAGAAGAAGGGGCGTGGCTAATTTGCACCAATGAGGGTCAGGGACTCGATACTTAGTCATTTGACACCACCCATGTCTCTGTATGTCAAACCATTCAAAAGATATTGGACTTTAACGTATCAGCCAATCAGAAGAAGGGGCGGGGCTAATTTGCACCAATGAGGGTCAGGGGCTCGATACTTAGTCATTTGATACCACCCGTGAGTCTCTATGTCAAACCATTCAAAAGATATTGGACTATAACGTATCGGCCAATCAGAAGAAGGGGCGGGGCTAATATGTATATATAATATACAAATGTAAATATTTATATGTATAATAATAATAATATACATATATATCCCATGAACCTGTCCCCAGCAGGACTGGGGATCATGTAAGGTCAAAAGGTCAGGGTTCAGATTCCTCCATTATCCAAGGTAAAGTATTATGAAGTCTGCATTGAGTGGGTCATGTGACTAGTTCTGGGTCACATGACCCGGAAGTATGGTAGTGTATATTGTATTGGAATGACTCAGCTAGTTCTTCGGATTTGACAAGCCTCAAATAACTTCACCTTGTAATCAAACTGTAGCTCCTAGCAGAAAAACAAAGACATCGTGAGAGAGACAGAACCCGGAAGATTCTGACAATCTTAATTTTATTCAGATATTCCTTAAAATGTGTTAGTAACGGCAATTCGAAAACAAAAATGAGATTTTTTTGAAGAAAACGTTATTTAACATGGGAGTCAATGGAGAGAAAGACAGGATTTGGCGTGTCTGTTGGGCCCCCCGGTCAAATTTTGTGCACACCACGCCTGTCAAAGTCACATTTTATAAATCACAACACCTATGTCTATATTCTGACCAAAGATTATCTTTCTAGCTTTTACGGTTCGGCCGTGAGCTCAAGTTACAAATAAAAATTATGGTCATTTTTTCAAAGTCTCTCGCACTCTGATCAATTAGAACCGCACTGTAGATTTGACAAAAAAG
This sequence comes from Cololabis saira, assembly GCF_033807715.1. Taxonomy (NCBI): domain Eukaryota; kingdom Metazoa; phylum Chordata; class Actinopteri; order Beloniformes; family Belonidae; genus Cololabis; species Cololabis saira. Next base: position 426,565 of record NW_026906201.1, on the reverse strand, counting down.
TGATTTCCAGTCCTCGCTTGAGCGCTCATATCTTGAAAAGTGTACATTTTAGGAAAAAACAGTCCGGGGTTTGGAGAGAGAAGAGAAGTTTTCCTCCGTTTTGAAGTCTGAATGACGTTTCTACGTCCAAGTATGAGAAAGATACGTGACTCGGAAAAAAGGTGAATTTTGTCTTTTTTTTCTCAACATTTTCCCATCCGTTTATAATGGCGCCATTGAAATGCATGGGAAAATCTTCCCCATTAGTTTGGAAATTTGGAAATGTTTTTGCACTTCGTGCAAAAACTATTCTTGCCATCGTTCTGAAAATCCACAGGAATGTAGTTAAATTCAGGGCCTACAACTTTCTAAATCGGTTCAGAATTTTTCGAGTAACGGTGTGCGAGTGGTGAGGCCCCAAAGTTCACGCAATGCGTTCCGGATGGGGCAAAAAGCGCACGTTTGTGCACGTTGCGCAAAAACGTGCACGCCAATCGCTTATAAAAGTCATACCAATTGATTCCCGATTAAGTCGCACGTTTCTACGTTTTTACTTTTTGAGTTTTCTCAAAGCTGTGCGACTAGTTACGCGCCGAAGTTTATACGGAAGAATATGGAATAAATAATAATAAATAACTAGACCAAAATTCCCGGGAAATTTTGAAGTGCCACGGACTACTGCCGGATGATCGCGGGATGCACCCATGAAGGTCAAGGACTCGATACTTAGTCATTTGACACCACCCATGACTCTCTATGTCAAACCATTCAAAAGATATTGGACTATAACGTATCGGCCAATCAGAAGAAGGGGCGGGGCTAATTTGCACCAATGAGGGTCAGGGACTCGATACTTGGTCATTTGACACCACCCATGTCTCTGTATGTCAAACCATTCAAAAGATATTGGACTATAACGTATCGGCCAATCAGAAGAAGGGGCGTGGCTAATTTGCACCAATGAGGGTCAGGGACTCCATACTTAGTCATTTGACACCACCCATGTCTCTGTATGTCAAACCATTCAAAAGATATTGGACTTTAACGTATCAGCCAATCAGAAGAAGGGGCGGGGCTAATTTGCACCAATGAGGGTCAGGGACTCGATACTTAGTCATTTGACACCACCCATGTCTCTGTATGTCAAACCATTCAAAAGATATTGGACTTTAACGTATCAGCCAATCAGAAGAAGGGGCGTGGCTAATTTGCACCAATGAGGGTCAGGGACTCGATACTTAGTCATTTGACACCACCCATGTCTCTGTATGTCAAACCATTCAAAAGATATTGGACTATAACGTATCGGCCAATCAGAAGAAGGGGCGTGGCTAATTTGCACCAATGAGGGTCAGGGACTCGATACTTAGTCATTTGACACCACCCATGTCTCTGTATGTCAAACCATTCAAAAGATATTGGACTATAACGTATCAGCCAATCAGAAGAAGGGGCGGGGCTAATTTGCACCAATGAGGGTCAGGGACTCGATACTTAGTCATTTGACACCACCCATGTCTCTGTATGTCAAACCATTCAAAAGATATTGGACTATAACGTATCAGCCAATCAGAAGAAGGGGCGTGGCTAATTTGCACCAATGAGGGTCAGGGACTCGATACTTAGTCATTTGACACCACCCATGTCTCTGTATGTCAAACCATTCAAAAGATATTGGACTATAACGTATCGGCCAATCAGAAGAAGGGGCGTGGCTAATTTGCACCAATGAGGGTCAGGGACTCGATACTTAGTCATTTGATACCACCCGTGAGTCTCTATGTCAAACCATTCAAAAGATATTGGACTATAACGTATCGGCCAATCAGAAGAAGGGGCGGGGCTAATTTGCACCAATGAGGGTCAGGGGCTCGATACTTAGTCATTTGATACCACCCGTGAGTCTCTATGTCAAACCATTCAAAAGATATTGGACTATAACGTATCGGCCAATCAGAAGAAGGGGCGGGGCTAATATGTATATATAATATACAAATGTAAATATTTATATGTATAATAATAATAATATACATATATATCCCATGAACCTGTCCCCAGCAGGACTGGGGATCATGTAAGGTCAAAAGGTCAGGGTTCAGATTCCTCCATTATCCAAGGTAAAGTATTATGAAGTCTGCATTGAGTGGGTCATGTGACTAGTTCTGGGTCACATGACCCGGAAGTATGGTAGTGTATATTGTATTGGAATGACTCAGCTAGTTCTTCGGATTTGACAAGCCTCAAATAACTTCACCTTGTAAACAAACTGTAGCTCCTAGCAGAAAAACAAAGACATCGTGAGAGAGACAGAACCCGGAAGATTCTGACAATCTTAATTTTATTCAGATATTCCTTAAAATGTGTTAGTAACGGCAATTCGAAAACAAAAATGAGATTTTTTTGAAGAAATTTTTATTTAACATTGCAGTGAATGGAGAGAGAGACAGGAATTGGCATGGCTCTTAGTCTCCCCGTTTAAATTTTGTGCACACCACGCCTGTCAAAGTCACATTTTAAGAATACCAAAATGTATGTCTACATTCTGACCAAAAATTATCTGTCCAGCTTTTACGGTTCGGCCGTGAGGTCGAGTTACAAATAAAAATTATGGTCATTTTTTCAGGGTTCTGCTCACTCTGATCAATTGAAACCTCCACTCTAGATTTGAAAAAGGGGGTTTTTTAGTCCTCGCTTGAAGGCTCATATCTTGAAAAGTGTACATTTTAGGAAAAAACAGTCCGGGGTTTAGAGAGAGAAGAGAAGTTTTCCTCCGTTTTGAAGTCTGAATGACGTTTCTACGTGCAAGTATGAGAAAGATAGGTGACTCGGAAAAAAGGTGAATTTTGTCTTTTTTTTCTCAACATTTTCCCATCCGCTTATAATGGCGCCATTGAAATGCATGGGAAAATCTTCCCCATTAGTTTGGAAATTTGGAAATGTTTTTGCATTTCGTGCAAAAACTATTCTTGCCATCGTTCTGAAAATCCACAGGACTGTAGTTAAATTCAGGGCCTACAACTTTCTAAATCGGTTCAGAATTTTTCGAGTAACGGTGTGCGAGTGGTGAGGCCCCAAAGTTCACGCAATGCGTTCCGGATGGGGCAAAAAGCGCACGTTTGTGCACGTTGCGCAAAAACGTGCACGCCAATCGCTAATAAAAGTCATACCAATCGATTCCCGATTAAGTCGCACGTTTCTACGTTTTTACTTTTCGCGTTTTCTCAAAGCTGTGGGACTAGTTACGCGCCAAAGTTTATACGGAAGAATATGGAATAAATAAATAATAAACTAGACCAAAATTCCCGGGAAATTTTGAAGTGCCACGGACTACTGCCGGATGATCGCGGGATGCACCCATGAAGGTCAAGGACTCGATACTTAGTCATTTGACACCACCCATGACTCTCTATGTCAAACCATTCAAAAGATATTGGACTATAACGTATCGGCCAATCAGAAGAAGGGGCGTGGCTAATTTGCACCAATGAGGGTCAGGGACTCGATACTTGGTCATTTGACACCACCCATGTCTCTGTATGTCAAACCATTCAAAAGATATTGGACTATAACGTATCGGCCAATCAGAAGAAGGGGCGTGGCTAATTTGCACCAATGAGGGTCAGGGACTCGATACTTAGTCATTTGACACCACCCATGTCTCTGTATGTCAAACCATTCAAAAGATATTGGACTTTAACGTATCAGCCAATCAGAAGAAGGGGCGGGGCTAATTTGCACCAATGAGGGTCAGGGACTCGATACTTAGTCATTTGACACCACCCATGTCTCTGTATGTCAAACCATTCAAAATATATTGGACTTTGACGTATCAGCCAATCAGAAGAAGGGGCGGGGCTAATTTGCACCAATGAGGGTCAGGGGCTCGATACTTAGTCATTTGATACCACCCGTGAGTCTCTATGTCAAACCATTCAAAAGATATTGGACTATAACGTATCGGCCAATCAGAAGAAGGGGCGGGGCTAATATGTATATATAATATCCAAATGTAAATATTTATATGTATAATAATAATAATATACATATATATCCCATGAACCTGTCCCCAGCAGGACTGGGGATCATGTAAGGTCAGGGTTCAGATTCCTCCATTATCCAAGGTAAAGTATTATGAAGTCTGCATTGAGTGGGTCATGTGACTAGTTCTGGGTCACATGACCCGGAAGTATGGTAGTGTATATTGTATTGGAATGACTCAGCTAGTTTTTTGGATTTGACAAGCCTCAAATAACTTCACCTTGTAATCAAACTGTAGCTCCTAGCAGAAAAACAAAGACATCGTGAGAGAGACAGAACCCGGAAGATTCTGACAATCTTAATTTCATTCAGATATTCCTTAAAATGTGTTAGTAACGGCAATTCGAAAACAAAAATGAGATTTTTTTGAAGAATTTTTTTTTTAACATTGCAGTGAATGGAGAAGGAGACAGGAATTGGCATGGCTCTTAGTCTCCCCGTTTAAATTTTGTGCACACCACGCCTGTCAAAGTCACATTTTAAGAATACCAAAATGTATGTCTACATTCTGACCAAAAATGATCTGTCCAGCTTTTACGGTTCGGCCGTGAGGTCGAGTTACAAATAAAAATTATGGTCATTTTTTCAGGGTTCTGCTCACTCTGATCAATTCGAACCTCCACTCTAGATTTGAAAAAGGGGGTTTTTTAGTCCTCGCTTGAAGGCTCATATCTTGAAAAGTGTACATTTTAGGAAAAAACAGTCCGGGGTTTAGAGAGAGAAGAGAAGTTTTCCTCCGTTTTGAAGTTTGAATGACGTTTCTACGTGCAAGTATGAGAAAGATACGTGACTTGGAAAAAAGGTGAATTTTGTATTTTTTTTCTCAACATTTTCCCATCCGCTTTGAATGGCGCCATTGAAATGCATGGGAAAACAGTTCCCCATTAGTTTGGAAATTTGGAAATGTTTTTGCACTTCGTGCAAAAACTATTCGTGCCATCGTTCTGAAAATCCAGAGGACTGTAGTTAAATTCAGGGCCTACAACTTTCTAAATCGGTTCAGAATTTTTCGAGTAACGGTGTGCGAGTGGTGAGGCCCCAAAGTTCATGCAATGCGTTCCGGATGGGGCAAAAAGTGCACGTTTGTGCACGTTGCGCAAAAACGTGCACGCCAATCGCTAATAAAAGTCATACCAATCGATTCCCGATTAAGTCGCACGTTTCTACGTTTTTACTTTTTGAGTTTTCTCAAAGCTGTGGGACAAGTTACGCGCCGAAGTTTATACGGAAGAATATGGAATAATAATAATAAACTAGACAAAATTCCCGGGAAATTTTGAAGTGCCACGGACTACTGCCGGATGATCGCGGGATGCACCCATGAAGGTCAAGGACTCGATACTTGGTCATTTGACACCACCCATGACTCTCTATGTCAAACCATTCAAAAGATATTGGACTATAACGTATCGGCCAATCAGAAGAAGGGGCGTGGCTAATTTGCACCAATGAGGGTCAGGGACTCCATACTTAGTCATTTGACACCACCCATGTCTCTGTATGTCAAACCATTCAAAAGATATTGGACTTTAACGTATCAGCCAATCAGAAGAAGGGGCGTGGCTAATTTGCACCAATGAGGGTCAGGGACTCGATACTTGGTCATTTGACACCACCCATGTCTCTGTATGTCAAACCATTCAAAAGATATTGGACTATAACGTATCGGCCAATCAGAAGAAGGGGCGTGGCTAATTTGCACCAATGAGGGTGAGGGACTCCATACTTAGTCATTTGACACCACCCATGTCTCTGTATGTCAAACCATTCAAAAGATATTGGACTTTAACGTATCAGCCAATCAGAAGAAGGGGCGGGGCTAATTTGCACCAATGAGGGTCAGGGACTCGATACTTAGTCATTTGACACCACCCATGTCTCTGTATGTCAAACCATTCAAAAGATATTGGACTTTAACGTATCAGCCAATCAGAAGAAGGGGCGTGGCTAATTTGCACCAATGAGGGTCAGGGACTCGATACTTAGTCATTTGACACCACCCATGTCTCTGTATGTCAAACCATTCAAAAGATATTGGACTTTAACGTATCAGCCAATCAGAAGAAGGGGCGGGGCTAATTTGCACCAATGAGTGTCAGGGGCTCGATACTTAGTCATTTGATACCACCCGTGAGTCTCTATGTCAAACCATTCAAAAGATATTGGACTATAACGTATCGGCCAATCACAAGAAGGGGCGGGGCTAATATGTATATATAATATACAAATGTAAATATTTATATGTATAATAATAATAATATACATATATATCCCATGAACCTGTCCCCAGCAGGACTGGGGATCATGTAAGGTCAAAAGGTCAGGGTTCAGATTCCTCCATTATCCAAGGTAAAGTATTATGAAGTCTGCATTGAGTGGGTCATGTGACTAGTTCTGGGTCACATGACCCGGAAGTATGGTAGTGTATATTGTATTGGAATGACTCAGCTAGTTCTTCGGATTTGACAAGCCTCAAATAACTTCACCTTGTAATCAAACTGTAGCTCCTAGCAGAAAAACAAAGACATCGTGAGAGAGACAGAACCCGGAAGATTCTGACAATCTTAATTTTATTCAGATATTCCTTAAAATGTGTTAGTAACGGCAATTCGAAAACAAAAATGAGATTTTTTTGAAGAAAACTTATTTTAACATTAGAGTCAATGGAGACAGAGGCAGGATTTGGCGTGACTCTTGGCTCCCCCGTTCAAATTTTGTGCACACCACGCCTGTCAAAGTCACATTATTTGAATCTCAACATCTATGTCTACATTCTGACCAAAGATTATCTTTCTAGCTTTTACGGTTCGGCCGTGAGCTCAAGTTACAAATAAAAATTATGGTCATTTTTTCAAAGTCTCTCGCACTCTGATCAATTAGAACCGCACTGAAGATTTGACAAAAAAGTGATTTCCAGTCCTCGCTTGAGGGCTCATATCTTGAAAAGTGTACATTTTAGGAAAAAACAGTCTGGGGTTTAGAGGGAGAAGAGAAGTTTTCCTCCGTTTTGAAGTTTGAATGACGTTTCTACGTGCAAGTATGAGAAAGATAGGTGACTCAGAAAAAAGGTGATTTTTTTTTTTTAACCTCATCCCACACACAGTGTGAAATGCTGCCCCATACAAATACATGGTCCCCATTAGTTTGGAAATTTGGAAATGTTTTTGCACTTCGTGCAAAAACTATTCGTGCCATCGTTCTGAAAATCCACAGGACTGTAGTTAAATTCAGGGCCTACAACTTTCTAAATCGGTTCATAATTTTTCGAGTAACGGTGTGCGAGTGGTGAGGCCCCAAAGTTGACGCAATGCGTTCCGGATGGGGCAAAAAGTGCACGTTTGTGCACGTTGCGCAAAAACGTGCACGCCAATCGCTAATAAAAGTCATACCAATCGATTCCCGATTAAGGCGCACGTTTCTACGTTTTTACTTTTTAAGTTTTCTCAAAGCTGCGCAACTAGTTACGCGCCGAAGTTTATACGGAAGAATATGGAATAATAATAAATAACTAGACCAAAATTCCCGGGAAATTTTGAAGTGCCACGGACTACTGCCGGATGATCGCGGGATGCACCCATGAAGGTCAGGGACTCGATACTTAGTCATTTGACACCACCCATGTCTCTGTATGTCAAACCATTCAAAAGATATTGGACTTTAACGTATCAGCCAATCAGAAGAAGGGGCGTGGCTAATTTGCACCAATGAGGGTCAGGGACTCGATACTTGGTCATTTGACACCACCCATGTCTCTGTATGTCAAACCATTCAAAAGATATTGGACTATAACGTATCGGCCAATCAGAAGAAGGGGCGTGGCTAAATTGCACCAATGAGGGTCAGGGACTCCATACTTAGTCATTTGAAACCACCCATGTCTCTGTATGTCAAACCATTCAAAAGATATTGGACTTTAACGTATCAGCCAATCAGAAGAAGGGGCGGGACTAATTTGCACCAATGAGGGTCAGGGACTCGATACTTAGTCATTTGACACCACCTATGTCTCTGTATGTCAAACCATTCAAAAGATATTGGACTTTAACGTATCAGCCAATCAGAAGAAGGGGCGTGGCTAATTTGCACCAATGAGGGTCAGGGACTCGATACTTAGTCATTTGACACCACCCATGTCTCTGTATGTCAAACCATTCAAAAGATATTAGACTTTAACGTATCAGCCAATCAGAAGAAGGGGCGAGGCTAATTTGCACCAATGAGGGTCAGGGGCTCGATACTTAGTCATTTGACACCACCCATGTCTCTGTATGTCAAACCATTCAAAAGATATTGGACTATAACGTATCGGCCAATCAGAAGAAGGGGCGGGGCTAATTTGCACCAATGAGGGTCAGGGACTCGATACTTAGTCATTTGACACCACCCATGTCTCTGTATGTCAAACCATTCAAAAGATATTGGACTTTAACGTATCAGCCAATCAGAAGAAGGGGCGGGGCTAATTTGCACCAATGAGGGTCAGGGGCTCGATACTTAGTCATTTGACACCACCCATGTCTCTGTATGTCAAACCATTCAAAAGATATTGGACTTTAACGTATCAGCCAATCAGAAGAAGGGGCGGGGCTAATTTGCACCAATGAGGGTCAGGGGCTCGATACTTAGTCATTTGATACCACCCGTGAGTCTCTATGTCAAACCATTCAAAAGATATTGGACTTTAACGTATCAGCCAATCAGAAGAAGGGGCGGGGCTAATTTGCACCAATGAGGGTCAGGGGCTCGATACTTAGTCATTTGATACCACCCGTGACACTCTATGTCAAACCATTCAAAAGATATTGGACTATAACGTATCGGCCAATCAGAAGAAGGGGCGGGGCTAATATGTATATATAATATACAAATGTAAATATTTATATGTATAATAATAATAATATACATATATATCCCATGAACCTGTCCCCAGCAGGACTGGGGATCATGTAAGGTCAAAAGGTCAGGGTTCAGATTCCTCCATTATCCAAGGTAAAGTATTATGAAGTCTGCATTGAGTGGGTCATGTGACTAGTTCTGGGTCACATGACCCGGAAGTATGGTAGTGTATATTGTATTGGAATGACTCAGCTAGTTCTTCGGATTTGACAAGCCTCAAATAACTTCACCTTGTAATCAAACTGTAGCTCCTAGCAGAAAAACAAAGACATCGTGAGAGAGACAGAACCCGGAAGATTCTGACAATCTTAATTTTATTCAGATATTCCTTAAAATGTGTTAGTAACGGCAATTCGAAAACAAAAATGAGATTTTTTTGAAGAAATTTTTTTTTAACATTGCAGTGAATGGAGAGAGAGACAGGAATTGGCATGGCTCTTAGTCTCCCCGTTTAAATTTTGTGCACACCACGCCTGTCAAAGTCACATTTTAAGAATACCAAAATGTATGTCTACATTCTGACCAAAAATTATCTGTCCAGCTTTTACGGTTCGGCCGTGAGGTCGAGTTACAAATAAAAATTATGGTCATTTTTTCAGGGTTCTGCTCACTCTGATCAATTCAAACCTCCACTCTAGATTTGAAAAAGGGGGTTTTTTAGTCCTCGCTTGAAGGCTCATATCTTGAAAAGTGTACATTTTAGGAAAAAACAGTCCGGGGTTTAGAGAGAGAAGAGAAGTTTTCCTCCGTTTTGAAGTTTGAATGACGTTTCTACGTGCAAGTATGAGAAAGATAGGTGACTCAGAAAAAAGGTGATTTTTTTTTTTTTTTAACCTTCACCGGACATTTCACACCCACAGTGTGAAATGCTGCCCCATACAAATACATGGGAAAATCTTCCCCATTAGTTTGGAAATTTGGAAATGTTTTTGCACTTCGTGCAAAAACTATTCGTGCCATCGTTCTGAAAATCCAGAGGACTGTAGTTAAATTCAGGGCCTACAACTTTCTAAATCGGTTCAGAATTTTTCGAGTAACGGTATGCGAGTGGTGAGGCCCCAAAGTTCACACAATGCGTTCCGGATGGGGCAAAAAGCGCACGTTTGTGCACGTTGCGCAAAAACGTGCACGCCAATCGCTAATAAAAGTCATACCAATTGATTCCCGATTAAGTCGCACGTTTCTACGTTTTTACTTTTTGAGTTTTCTCAAAGCTGCGCAACTAGTTACGCGCCGAAGTTTATACGGAAGAATATGGAATAATAATAATAAATAATAATAAGCCTGAGCAATAGTATGAGTGCCTCGTGCTGCGCACGAGGCACTCCTCCTCCATTGAGCTTGCGCATCTCAATGGAGGAGGCGTGCCACGTGGCGCAGCCGTGGCACTAATAAGCCTGAGCAATAGTATTAGTGCCTCGTGCTGCGCACGAGGCACTCCTCCTCCATTGAGCTTGCGCATCTCAATGGAGGAGGCGTGCCACGTGGCGCAGCCGTGGCACTAACTAGACCAAAATTCCCGGGAAATTTTGAAGTGCCACGGACTACTGCCGGATGATCGCGGGATGCACCCATGAAGGTCAAGGACTCGATACTTAGTCATTTGACACCACCCATGACTCTCTATGTCAAACCATTCAAAAGATATTGGACTATAACGTATCGGCCAATCAGAAGAAGGGGCGGGGCTAATTTGCACCAATGAGGGTCAGGGACTCGATACTTAGTCATTTGACACCACCCATGTCTCTGTATGTCAAACCATTCAAAAGATATTGGACTTTAACGTATCAGCCAATCAGAAGAAGGGGCGTGGCTAATTTTCACCAATGAGGGTCAGGGACTCGATACTTGGTCATTTGACACCACCCATGTCTCTGTATGTCAAACCATTCAAAAGATATTGGACTATAACGTATCGGCCAATCAGAAGAAGGGGCGTGGCTAATTTGCACCAATGAGGGTCAGGGACTCCATACTTAGTCATTTGACACCACCCATGTCTCTGTATGTCAAACCATTCAAAAGATATTGGACTTTAACGTATCAGCCAATCAGAAGAAGGGGCGGGGCTAATTTGCACCAATGAGGGTCAGGGACTCGATACTTAGTCATTTGACACCACCCATGTCTCTGTATGTCAAACCATTCAAAAGATATTGGACTTTAACGTATTAGCCAATCAGAAGAAGGGGCGTGGCTAATTTGCACCAATGAGGGTCAGGGACTCGATACTTAGTCATTTGACACCACCCATGTCTCTGTATGTCAAACCATTCAAAAGATATTGGACTATAACGTATCGGCCAATCAGAAGAAGGGGCGTGGCTAATTTGCACCAATGAGGGTCAGGGACTCGATACTTAGTCATTTGACACCACCCATGTCTCTGTATGTCAAACCATTCAAAAGATATTGGACTTTAACGTATCAGCCAATCAGAAGAAGGGGCGGGGCTAATTTGCACCAATGAGGGTCAGGGGCTCGATACTTAGTCATTTGATACCACCCGTGAGTCTCTATGTCAAACCATTCAAAAGATATTGGACTATAACGTATCGGCCAATCAGAAGAAGGGGCGGGGCTAATATGTATATATAATATACAAATGTAAATATTTATATGTATAATAATAATAATATACATATATATCCCATGAACCTGTCCCCAGCAGGACTGGGGATCATGTAAGGTCAAAAGGTCAGGGTTCAGATTCCTCCATTATCCAAGGTAAAGTATTATGAAGTCTGCATTGAGTGGGTCATGTGACTAGTTCTGGGTCACATGACCCGGAAGTATGGTAGTGTATATTGTATTGGAATGACTCAGCTAGTTCTTCGGATTTGACAAGCCTCAAATAACTTCACCTTGTAATCAAACTGTAGCTCCTAGCAGAAAAACAAAGACATCGTGAGAGAGACAGAACCCGGAAGATTCTGACAATCTTAATTTTATTCAGATATTCCTTAAAATGTGTTAGTAACGGCAATTCGAAAACAAAAATGAGATTTTTTTGAAGAAAACGTTATTTAACATGGGAGTCAATGGAGAGAAAGACAGGATTTGGCGTGTCTGTTGGGTCCCCCGGTCAAATTTTGTGCACACCACGCCTGTCAAAGTCACATTTTATAAATCACAACACCTATGTCTATATTCTGACCAAAGATTATCTTTCTAGCTTTTACGGTTCGGCCGTGAGCTCAAGTTACAAATAAAAATTATGGTCATTTTTTCAAAGTCTCTCGCACTCTGATCAATTAGAACCGCACTGTAGATTTGACAAAAAAGTGATTTCCAGTCCTCGCTTGAGCGCTCATATCTTGAAAAGTGTACATTTTAGGAAAAAACAGTCCGGGGTTTGGAGAGAGAAGAGAAGTTTTCCTCCGTTTTGAAGTCTGAATGACGTTTCTACGTCCAAGTATGAGAAAGATACGTGACTCGGAAAAAAGGTGAATTTTGTCTTTTTTTTCTCAACATTTTCCCATCCGCTTATAATGGCGCCATTGAAATGCATGGGAAAATCTTCCCCATTAGTTTGGAAATTTGGAAATGTTTTTGCACTTCGTGCAAAAACTATTCTTGCCATCGTTCTGAAAATCCACAGGACTGTAGTTAAATTCAGGGCCTACAACTTTCTAAATTGGTTCAGAATTTTTCGAGTAACGGTGTGCGAGTGGTGAGGCCCCAAAGTTCACGCAATGCGTTCCGGATGGGGCAAAAAGCGCACGTTTGTGCACGTTGCGCAAAAACGTGCACGCCAATCGCTAATAAAAGTCATACCAATCGATTCCCGATTAAGTCGCACGTTTCTACGTTTTTACTTTTCGCGTTTTCTCAAAGCTGTGGGACTAGTTACGCGCCGAAGTTTATACGGAAGAATATGGAATAAATAATAAGCCTGAGCAATAGTAAGAGTGCCTCGTGCTGCGCACGAGGCACTCCTCCTCCATTGAGCTTGCGCATCTCAATGGAGGAGGAGTGCCACGTGGCGCAGCCGTGGCACTAACTAGACCAAAATTCCCGGGAAATTTTGAAGTGCCACGGACTACTGCCGGATGATCGCGGGATGCACCCATGAAGGTCAAGGACTCGATACTTGGTCATTTGACACCACCCATGTCTCTGTATGTCAAACCATTCAAAAGATATTGGACTTTAACGTATCAGCCAATCAGAAGAAGGGGTGGGGATAATTTGCACCAATGAGGGTCAGGGACTCCATACTTAGTCATTTGACACCACCCATGTCTCTGTATGTCAAACCATTCAAAAGATATTGGACTTTAACGTATCAGCCAATCAGAAGAAGGGGCGGGGCTAATTTGCACCAATGAGGGTCAGGGACTCCATACTTAGTCATTTGACACCACCCATGTCTCTGTATGTCAAACCGTTCAAAAGATATTGGACTTTAACGTATCAGCCAATCAGAAGAAGGGGCGTGGCTAATTTGCACCAATGAGGGTCAGGGACTCCATACTTAGTCATTTGACACCACCCATGTCTCTGTATGTCAAACCATTCAAAAGATATTGGACTTTAACGTATCAGCCAATCAGAAGAAGGGGCGGGGCTAATTAGCACCAATGAGGGTCAGGGACTCCATACTTAGTCATTTGACACCACCCATGTCTCTGTATGTCAAACCATTCAAAAGATATTGGACTTTAACGTATCAGCCAATCAGAAGAAGGGGCGGGGCTAATTTGCACCAATGAGGGTCAGGGACTCGATACTTAGTCATTTGACACCACCCATGTCTCTGTATGTCAAACCATTCAAAAGATATTGGACTTTAACGTATCAGCCAATCAGAAGAAGGGGCGTGGCTAATTTGCACCAATGAGGGTCAGGGACTTCATACTTAGTCATTTGACACCACCCATAAATCTGTATGTCAAACCATTCAAAAGATATTGGACTTTAACGTATCAGCCAATCAGAAGAAGGGGTGGGGCTAATGTGCATTCCCTGGGTCATGTGACCAGTTCTGGGTCACATGACCCGGAAGTGTATACTGTATTATGCTGTATATACTGTGGATGGATGGATGGATGATGGATGGATGATGGATGGATGATGGATGGATGATGGATGGATGGATGATGGATGGATGATGGATGGATGATGGATGGATGGATGATGGATGGATGATTGATGGATGGAGGGATGGATGGATGATGGATGGATGATGGATGGATGGATGGATGATGGATGGATGATGGATGGATGGATGATGGATGGATGATGGATGGATGGATGGAGGGATGGATGGATGATGGATGGATGATGGATGGATGGATGATGGAGGGATGATGGATGGATGGATGATGGATGGATGATGGATGGATGGAGGGATGGATGGATGATGGATGGATGATGGATGGATGATGGATGGATGGATGGATGGATGATTGATGGATGATGGATGGATGGATGATGGATGGATGGATGATGGATGGATGGATGATGGATGGATGGATGGATGATGGATGGATGATGGATGGATGATGGATGGATGGATGGATGATGGATGGATGGATGGATGGATGGATGGATGGATGATGGATGGATGATGGATGGATGATGGATGGATGGATGGATGGATGATGGATGGATGATGGATGGATGGAGGATGGATGGATGGATGATAGATGGATGATGGATGGATGGATGATGGATGGATGGATGATGGATGGATGGATGATGGATGGATGGATGGATGATGGATGGATGATGGATGGATGGATGATGGATGGATGGATGATGGATGGATGATGGATGGATGGATGGATGATTGATGGATGATGGATGGATGGATGATGGATGGATGATGGATGGATGGATGGATGATGGATGGATGGATGATGGATGAATGGATGATGGATGGATGATGGATGGATGGATGGATGATTGATGGATGGATGGATGATGGAGGGATGGATGGAGGGATGATGGATGGATGATGGATGGATGATGGATGGATGGATGATGGAGGGATGATGGATGGAGGGATGATGGATGGATGGATGGATGGATGATTGATGGATGATTGATGGATGGATGGATGATGGATGGATGATGGATGGATGGATGATGGATGGATGGATGATTGATGGATGGATGGATGATGGATGGATGATGGATGGATGGATGATGGATGGATGGATGATGGATGGATGGATGATGGATGGATGATGGATGGATGGATGGATGGATGGATGATTGATGGATGTATGGATGATGGATGGATGATGGATGGATGGATGGTGGATGGATGATGGATGGATGGAGGGATGGATGGAGGGATGGATGGATGATGGATGGATGATGGATGGATGGAGGGATGGATGGATGATGGATGGATGATGGATGGATGATGGATGATGGATGGATGGATGGAGGGATGATGGATGGATGGAGGGATGATGGATGGATGGATGGATGGATGGATGGATGGATGGATGGATGGATGATGGATGGATGGAGGGATGATGGATGGATGGATGGATGGATGGATGGATGGATGGATGGATGGATGGATGGATGAAGGTAGAGGATGATGAAGGTAGAGGATGATGAAGGTAGAGGAGGATGATGAAGGTAGAGGATGATGAAGGTATAGGATGATGAAGGTCAGGGTCCAGATTTCTCCATTTTCCAGCTTATACTATTTGAAGTCTGTACTGAATGGGTCATGTGACCAGTTCTGGGTCAGCCTAATCAGTCAACAGCTGAGCTCCGGTTGCCGGGCAACAAAACCTTAAAAAAAAAAGGTTCAGAACCTTACTACTGTATACAGAGAATGAGTCAGCAAGATTTTCGGTTTTGACAAGCCTCAAATAACTTCACCTTGTAATCAAACTGTAGCTCCTAGCAGAAAAACAAAGACATCGTGAGAGAGACAGAACCCGGAAGATTCTGACAATCTTAATTTTATTCAGATATTCCTTAAAATGTGTTAGTAACGGCAATTCGAAAACAAAAATGAGATTTTTTTGAAGAAAACGTTATTTATTATGGGAGTCAATGGAGAGAAAGACAGGATTTGGCATGGCTGTTAGTCTCCCCGTTCAAATTTTGTGCACACCACGCCTGTCAAAGTCACATTTTATGAATCACAAAACCTATGTCTATATTCTGACCAAAAATGATCTGTCTACCTTTTACGGTTTGGCCGTGAGGTCGAGTTACAAATAAAAATTATGATAATTTTTTTAAAGTCTCTCGCACTCTGATCAATTAGAACCGCACTGAAGATTTGACAAAAAAGTGATTTCCAGTCCTCGCTTGAGCGCTCATATCTTGAAAAGTGTACATTTTAGGAAAAAACAGTCCGGGGTTTAGAGAGAGAAGAGAAGTTTTCCTCCGTTTTGAAGTTTGAATGACCTTTCTACGTGCAAGTATGAGAAAGATAGGTGACTCAGAAAAAAGGTGATTTTTTTTTTTTTAACCTCATCCCACACACAGTGTGAAATGCTGCCCCATACAAATACATGGTCCCCATTAGTTTGGAAATTTGGAAATGTTTTTGCACTTCGTGCAAAAACTATTCGTGCCATCGTTCTGAAAATCCACAGGAATGTAGTTAAATTCAGGGCCTACAACTTTCTAAATCGGTTCAGAATTTTTCGAGTAACGGTATGCGAGTGGTGAGGCCCCAAAGTTCACGCAATGCGTTCCGGATGGGGCAAAAAGCGCACGTTTGTGCACGTTGCGCAAAAACGTGCACGCCAATCGCTTATAAAAGTCATACCAATTGATTCCCGATTAAGGCGCACGTTTCTACGTTTTTACTTTTTGAGTTTTCTCAAAGCTGCGCAACTAGTTACGCGCCGAAGTTTATACGGAAGAATATGGAATAATAAATAAATAAGCCTGAGCAATAGTATTAGTGCCTCGTGCTGCGCACGAGGCACTCCTCCTCCATTGAGCTTGCGCATCTCAATGGAGGAGGCGTGCCACGTGGCGCAGCCGTGGCACTAACTAGACCAAAATTCCCGGGAAATTTTGAAGTGCCACGGACTACTGCCGGATGATCGCGGGGCTCGATACTGAATAATATACTGATTAATATACTGATTAATATACTGATTAATATGACATCATCCATGACTCTGTATGTCAAACCATTCAAAAGATATTGGACTATAACGTATCGGCCAATCAGAAGAAGGGGCGGGGCTAATTTGCACCAATGAGGGTCAGGGACTCGATACTTAGTCATTTGACACCACCCATGTCTCTGTATGTCAAACCATTCAAAAGATATTGGACTTTAACGTATCAGCCAATCAGAAGAAGGGGCGGGGCTAATTTGCACCAATGAGGGTCAGGGACTCGATACTTAGTCATTTGACACCACCCATGTCTCTGTATGTCAATCCATTCAAAAGATATTGGACTATAACGTATCAGCCAATCAGAAGAAGGGGCGGGGCTAATTTGCACCAATGAGGGTCAGGGACTCGATACTTAGTCATTTGACACCACCCATGTCTCTGTATGTCAAACCATTCAAAAGATATTGGACTTTAACGTATCAGCCAATCAGAATAAGGGGCGGGGCTAATTTGCACCAATGAGGGTCAGGGACTCCATACTTAGTCATTTGACACCACCCATGTCTCTGTATGTCAAACCATTCAAAAGATATTGGACTTTAACGTATCAGCCAATCAGAAGAAGGGGCGTGGCTAATTTGCACCAATGAGGGTCAGGGACTCGATACTTAGTCATTTGACACCACCCATGTCTCTGTATGTCAAACCATTCAAAAGATATTGGACTTTAACGTATCAGCCAATCAGAAGAAGGGGCGTGGCTAATTTGCACCAATGAGGGTCAGGGACTCGATACTTAGTCATTTGACACCACCCATGTCTCTGTATGTCAAACCATTCAAAAGATATTGGACTTTAACGTATCAGCCAATCAGAAGAAGGGGCGGGGCTAATTTTTCACCAATGAGGGTCAGGGACTCGATACTTAGTCATTTGACACCACCCATGTCTCTGTATGTCAAACCATTCAAAAGATATTGGACTATAACGTATCGGCCAATCAGAAGAAGGGGCGGGGCTAATTTGTATATATAATATACAAATGTAAATATTTATATGTATAATAATAATAATATACATATATATCCAATGAACCTGTTCCCAGCAGGACTGGGGATCATGTAAGGTCAAAAGGTCAGGGTTCAGATTCCTCCATTTTCCAGGTTATATTACATGAAGTCTGTAATGACTGTGTCATGTGACCAGGTCTGGGTCAGTCTAATCAGCACAGCTGTGCTCTGGTTGTTAGGGGCAACAAGAACCTGATACAGAGGGAGCGGGAATGACAGCTAGATTTTCGGTTGTGACAAACCTCAAATCACTCCACTTTGCGGTCAAACCGTAGCTCTTAGCAGAAATATGAAAACATCGTGAGAGACAGAGAACCCAGAACATTCTGTCAATCTTATTTTCATTCAGATATTCCTTAAAATGTGTTAGTAACGGCAATTCGAAAACAAAAATGAGATTTTTTTTAAGAAAATGTTTTTTAACATGGGAGTCAATGAACAGCGAGACAGGAATTGGCGCGTCTGTTGGGCCCCCCGTTAAAATTTTGTGCACACCAGGCCTGTCAAAGTCACATTTTATAAATCACAACACCTATGTCTATATTCTGACCAAAAATGATCTGTCTACCTTTTACGGTTTGGCCGTGACCTCGAGTTACAAATAAGAAATCATGTTTTTTTTTCAGTGTAACTACACTCTAGCAAACTGACTCCCGTGCTCTAGATTTGAAAAAAAGTGATTTCCAGACCTCGCTTGAGGGCTCATATCTTGAAAAGTGTACATTTTAGGAAAAAACAGTCCGGGGTTTGGAGAGAGAAGAGAAGTTTTCCTCCGTTTTGAAGTTTGAATGACGTTTCTACGTGCAAGTATGAGAAAGATACG
Organism: Cololabis saira; assembly: GCF_033807715.1. Taxonomy (NCBI): domain Eukaryota; kingdom Metazoa; phylum Chordata; class Actinopteri; order Beloniformes; family Belonidae; genus Cololabis; species Cololabis saira. The sequence continues at coordinate 407,696 of NW_026906201.1, read as the reverse complement.
TGACTCAGAAAAAAGGTGTTTTTTTTTTTTTTTAACCTCCTCCCACGCACAGTGTGAAATGCTGCCCCATACAAATACATGGGAAAATCTCCCCATTAGTTTGGAAATTCGGAAATGTTTTTGCACTTCGTGCAAAAACTATTCGTGCCATCGTTCTGAAAATCCACAGGACTGTAGTTAAATTCAGGGCCTACAACTTTCTAAATCGGTTCATAATTTTTCGAGTAACGGTGTGCGAGTGGTGAGGCCCCAAACTTCACGCAATGCGTTCCGAATGGGGCAAAAAGCGCACGTTTGTGCACGTTGCGCAAAAACGTGCACGCCAATCGCTAATAAAAGTCATACCAATCGATTCCCGAGTAAGGCGCACGTTTCTACGTTTTTACTTTTCGCGTTTTCTCAAAGCTGCGGGACTAGTTACGCGCCGAAGTTTTTACGGAAGAATATATAATAATAATAATAAGCCTGAGCAATAGTATGAGTGCCTCGTGCTGCGCACGAGGCACTCCTCCTCCATTGAGCTTGCGCATCTCAATGGAGGAGGAGTGCCACGTGGCGCAGCCGTGGCACTAATAATAAGCCTGAGCAATAGTATTAGTGCCTCGTGCTGCGCACGAGGCACTCCTCCTCCATTGAGCTTGCGCATCTCAATGGAGGAGGAGTGCCACGTGGCGCAGCCGTGGCACTAACTAGACAAAATTCCAGGGAAATTTTGAAGTGCCACGGACTACTGCCGGATGATCGCGGGGCTTATTTGCACCCATGAAGGTCAAGGACTCGATACAGATTCCAATGACACCACCCATGACTCTCTATGTCAAACCATTCAAAAGTTATGACAGAAAATATAGAACCGCTAACTGAACCGCTAACGGAATCGCTAACGGGATCGCTAACGGGACCGCTAACGGGACCGCTAACCGAGCCGCTAACGGGATCGCTAACCGAGCCGCTAACAACCGCTAACGGAACCGCTAACGGGACCGCTAATGGGATCGCTAACGGAACCGCTAACGGGACCGCTAACGGGATCGCTAACGGGATCGCTAACGGGATCGCTAACGGGATCGCTAACGGGACCGCTAACCGAGCCGCTAATGGGATCGCTAACGGGACCGCTAACAACCGCTAACAGAACCGCTAATGGGACCGCTAACAGAACCGCTAACAGAACCGCTAACGGGACCGCTAATGGGATTGCTAACGGGACCGCTAACGGGGTCGCTAACTGGACCGCTAACGGGATCGCTAACTGGACCGCTAACGGGACCGCTAATGGGATTGCTAACGGGACCGCTAACGGGGTCGCTAACTGGACCGCTAACGGGGTCGCTAACGGAATCGCTAACTGAACCGCTAACGGGACCACTAACCGAGCCGCTAACAGGATTGCTAACCGAGCCGCTAATGGGATCGCTAACGGGACCGCTAACAACCGCTAACGGAACCGCTAACAGGACCGCTAACAGAACCGCTAACAGAACCGCTAACGGGACCGCTAACGGGATCGCTAACAACCGCTAGCGGAACCGCTAACGGGACCCCTAACGGGGTCGCTAACTGGACCGCTAACGGGATCGCTAACTGGACCGCTAACGGAATCGCTAACTGAACCGCTAACGGGACCGCTAACCGAGCCGCTAACGGGATCGCTAACCAAGCCGCTAACGGGATCGCTAACGGGATCGCTAACAACCGCTAACGGGACCGCTAACGGGATTGCTAACGGGACCGCTAACGGGGTCGCTAACTGGACCGCTAACGGGATCGCTAACTGGACCGCTAACGGGACCGCTAACGGGATCGCTAACAGGACCGCTAACAGAACCGCTAACGGGACCGCTAACACCAATAACACTACCATCCCATAATAAACACCTACCATCCCATAATAACACTAACATCCCATAATAACACTAACATCCTATAAAAACACCTGCCATCCCATAATAACACTAACATCCTATAAAAACACCTGCCATCCCATAATAACACTAACATCCTATAAAAACACCTGACATCCCATAATAACACTAACATCCTATAAAAACACCTGACATCCCATAATAACACTAACATCCTATAAAAACACCTGACATCCCATAATAACACCTATCGTGTGTGTGTGTGTGTGTGTGTGTGTGTGTGTGTGTGTGTGTGTGTGTGTGTGTGTGTGTGTGTGTGTGTGTGTGTGTGTGTGTGTGTGTGTGTGTTCATCTAAGGTTAAAAGGTCAGGGTTCAGATTTCTCCATTTTCCAGGTTATACTATGAATTCTGTACTGAGTGAGTCATGTGACCAGTTCTGGGTCAGTCTAATCAGTCAACAGCTGAGCTCTGGTTGCTAGGGGCAACAAGAACCTGATACAGAGGGAGCGGGAATGACTCAGCTGGATTTTTGGTTGTGACAAACCTGAAATCACTCCACTTTGCGCTCAAACCGTAGCTCTTAGCAGAAAAACGAAAACATTTTGAGAAACAGAGAACCTACCAGATTATCTAAATGTTATTTTCATACAGATATTCCTTAAAATGTGTTAGTAACGGCAATTCGAAAACAAAAATGAGATTTTTTTTAAGAAAACTTCATTTAACATGGGAGTCAATGAAGAGAGAGACAGGAACTGGCGTGTCTGTTGGCTCCCCCGTTAAAATTTTGTGCACACCACGCCTGTCAAAGTCACATTTTATAAATCACAACACCTATGTCTATATTCTGACCAAAAATTATCTGTCTACCTTTTACGGTTTGCCCGTTAGCTCGAGTTACAAATAAAAATTATGATCATTTTTCGAAAGTCTCTCCACTCTAATGAATTCGAACCGCACTGAAGATTTGACAAAAAAGTGATTTCCAGTCCTCGCTTGAGCGCTCATATCTTGAAAAGTGTACATTTTAGGAAAAAACAGTCCGGGGTTTGGAGAGAGAAGAGAAGTTTTCCTCCGTTTTGAAGTTTGAATGACGTTTCTACGTGCAAGTATGAGAAAGATACGTGACTCGGAAAAAAGGTGAATTTTGTCTTTTTTTTCCTCAACATTTTCCCATCCGCTTATAATGGCGCCATTGAAATGCATGGGAAAATCTTCCCCATTAGTTTGGAAATTTGGAAATGTTTTTGCACTTCGTGCAAAAACTATTCGTGCCATCGTTCTGAAAATCCACAGGACTGTAGTTAAATTCAGGGCCTACAACTTTCTAAATCGGTTCAGAATTTTTCGAGCAACGGTGTGCGAGTGGTGAGGCCCCAAACTTCACGCAATGCGTTCCGGATGGGGCAAAAAGCGCACGTTTGTGCACGTTGCGCAAAAACGTGCACGCCAATCGCTTATAAAAGTCATACCCATCGATTCCCGATTAAGGCGCACGTTTCTACGTTTTTACTTTTCGTGTTTTCTCAAAGCTGCGGGACTAGTTACGCGCCGAAGTTTTTACGGAAGAATATATAATAAACTAGACAAAATTCCAGGGAAATTTTGAAGTGCCACGGACTACTGCCGGATGATCGCGGGGCTTATTTGCACCCATGAAGGTCAAGGACTCGATACAGATTCCAATGACACCACCCATGACTCTCTATGTCAAACCATTCAAAAGTTATGACAGAAAATATAGAACCGCTAACTGAACCGCTAACGGAATCGCTAACGGGATCGCTAACGGGACCGCTAACGGGACCGCTAACCGAGCCGCTAACGGGATCGCTAACCGAGCCGCTAACAACCGCTAACGGAACCGCTAACGGGACCGCTAATGGGATCGCTAACGGAACCGCTAACGGGACCGCTAACGGGATCGCTAACGGGATCGCTAACGGGATCGCTAACGGGATCGCTAACGGGACCGCTAACCGAGCCGCTAATGGGATCGCTAACGGGACCGCTAACAACCGCTAACAGAACCGCTAATGGGACCGCTAACAGAACCGCTAACAGAACCGCTAACGGGACCGCTAATGGGATTGCTAACGGGACCGCTAACGGGGTCGCTAACTGGACCGCTAACGGGATCGCTAACTGGACCGCTAACGGGACCGCTAATGGGATTGCTAACGGGACCGCTAACGGGGTCGCTAACTGGACCGCTAACGGGGTCGCTAACGGAATCGCTAACTGAACCGCTAACGGGACCACTAACCGAGCCGCTAACAGGATTGCTAACCGAGCCGCTAATGGGATCGCTAACGGGACCGCTAACAACCGCTAACGGAACCGCTAACAGGACCGCTAACAGAACCGCTAACAGAACCGCTAACGGGACCGCTAACGGGATCGCTAACAACCGCTAGCGGAACCGCTAACGGGACCCCTAACGGGGTCGCTAACTGGACCGCTAACGGGATCGCTAACTGGACCGCTAACGGAATCGCTAACTGAACCGCTAACGGGACCGCTAACCGAGCCGCTAACGGGATCGCTAACCAAGCCGCTAACGGGATCGCTAACGGGATCGCTAACAACCGCTAACGGGACCGCTAACGGGATTGCTAACGGGACCGCTAACGGGGTCGCTAACTGGACCGCTAACGGGATCGCTAACTGGACCGCTAACGGGACCGCTAACGGGATCGCTAACAGGACCGCTAACAGAACCGCTAACGGGACCGCTAACACCAATAACACTACCATCCCATAATAAACACCTACCATCCCATAATAACACTAACATCCCATAATAACACTAACATCCTATAAAAACACCTGCCATCCCATAATAACACTAACATCCTATAAAAACACCTGCCATCCCATAATAACACTAACATCCTATAAAAACACCTGACATCCCATAATAACACTAACATCCTATAAAAACACCTGACATCCCATAATAACACTAACATCCTATAAAAACACCTGACATCCCATAATAACACCTATCGTGTGTGTGTGTGTGTGTGTGTGTGTGTGTGTGTGTGTGTGTGTGTGTGTGTGTGTGTGTGTGTGTGTGTGTGTGTGTGTGTGTGTGTGTGTGTGTGTGTTCATCTAAGGTTAAAAGGTCAGGGTTCAGATTTCTCCATTTTCCAGGTTATACTATGAATTCTGTACTGAGTGAGTCATGTGACCAGTTCTGGGTCAGTCTAATCAGTCAACAGCTGAGCTCTGGTTGCTAGGGGCAACAAGAACCTGATACAGAGGGAGCGGGAATGACTCAGCTGGATTTTTGGTTGTGACAAACCTGAAATCACTCCACTTTGCGCTCAAACCGTAGCTCTTAGCAGAAAAACGAAAACATTTTGAGAAACAGAGAACCTACCAGATTATCTAAATGTTATTTTCATACAGATATTCCTTAAAATGTGTTAGTAACGGCAATTCGAAAACAAAAATGAGATTTTTTTTAAGAAAACTTCATTTAACATGGGAGTCAATGAAGAGAGAGACAGGAACTGGCGTGTCTGTTGGCTCCCCCGTTAAAATTTTGTGCACACCACGCCTGTCAAAGTCACATTTTATAAATCACAACACCTATGTCTATATTCTGACCAAAAATTATCTGTCTACCTTTTACGGTTTGCCCGTTAGCTCGAGTTACAAATAAAAATTATGATCATTTTTCGAAAGTCTCTCCACTCTAATGAATTCGAACCGCACTGAAGATTTGACAAAAAAGTGATTTCCAGTCCTCGCTTGAGCGCTCATATCTTGAAAAGTGTACATTTTAGGAAAAAACAGTCCGGGGTTTGGAGAGAGAAGAGAAGTTTTCCTCCGTTTTGAAGTTTGAATGACGTTTCTACGTGCAAGTATGAGAAAGATACGTGACTCGGAAAAAAGGTGAATTTTGTCTTTTTTTTCCTCAACATTTTCCCATCCGCTTATAATGGCGCCATTGAAATGCATGGGAAAATCTTCCCCATTAGTTTGGAAATTTGGAAATGTTTTTGCACTTCGTGCAAAAACTATTCGTGCCATCGTTCTGAAAATCCACAGGACTGTAGTTAAATTCAGGGCCTACAACTTTCTAAATCGGTTCAGAATTTTTCGAGCAACGGTGTGCGAGTGGTGAGGCCCCAAACTTCACGCAATGCGTTCCGGATGGGGCAAAAAGCGCACGTTTGTGCACGTTGCGCAAAAACGTGCACGCCAATCGCTTATAAAAGTCATACCCATCGATTCCCGATTAAGGCGCACGTTTCTACGTTTTTACTTTTCGTGTTTTCTCAAAGCTGCGGGACTAGTTACGCGCCGAAGTTTTTACGGAAGAATATATAATAACTAGACCAAAATTCCCGGGAAATTTTGAAGTGCCACGGACTACTGCCGGATGATCGCGGGATGCACCCATGAAGGTCAAGGACTCGATACTTAGTCATTTGACACCACCCATGACTCTCTATGTCAAACCATTCAAAAGATATTGGACTATAACATATCGGCCAATCAGAAGAAGGGGCGTGGCTAATTTGCACCAATGAGGGTCAGGGAGTCAATACTTAGTCATTTGACACCACCCATGTCTCTGTATGTCAAACCATTCAAAAGATATTGGACTTTAACGTATCAGCCAATCAGAAGAAGGGGCGTGGCTAATTTGCACCAATGAGGGTCAGGGACTCGATACTTGGTCATTTGACACCACCCATGTCTCTGTATGTCAAACCATTCAAAAGATATTGGACTATAACGTATCGGCCAATCAGAAGAAGGGGCGTGGCTATTTTGCACCAATGAGGGTCAGGGACTCCATACTTAGTCATTTGACACCACCCATGTCTCTGTATGTCAAACCATTCAAAAGATATTGGACTTTAACGTATCAGCCAATCAGAAGAAGGGGCGGGGCTAATTTGCACCAATGAGGGTCAGGGACTCGATACTTAGTCATTTGACACCACCCATGTCTCTGTATGTCAAACCATTCAAAAGATATTGGACTTTAACGTATCAGCCAATCAGAAGAAGGGGCGTGGCTAATTTGCACCAATGAGGGTCAGGGACTCGATACTTAGTCATTTGACACCACCCATGTCTCTGTATGTCAAACCATTCAAAAGATATTGGACTTTAACGTATCAGCCAATCAGAAGAAGGGGCGTGGCTAATTTGCACCAATGAGGGTCAAGGACTCGATACTTAGTCATTTGACACCACCCATGTCTCTGTATGTCAAACCATTCAAAAGATATTGGACTTTAACGTATCAGCCAATCAGAAGAAGGGGCGGGGCTAATTTGCACCAATGAGTGTCAGGGGCTCGATACTTAGTCATTTGATACCACCCGTGAGTCTCTATGTCAAACCATTCAAAAGATATTGGACTATAACGTATCGGCCAATCAGAAGAAGGGGCGGGGCTAATATGTATATATAATATACAAATGTAAATATTTATATGTATAATAATAATAATATACATATATATCCCATGAACCTGTCCCCAGCAGGACTGGGGATCATGTAAGGTCAAAAGGTCAGGGTTCAGATTCCTCCATTATCCAAGGTAAAGTATTATGAAGTCTGCATTGAGTGGGTCATGTGACTAGTTCTGGGTCACATGACCCGGAAGTATGGTAGTGTATATTGTATTGGAATGACTCAGCTAGTTCTTCGGATTTGACAAGCCTCAAATAACTTCACCTTGTAATCAAACTGTAGCTCCTAGCAGAAAAACAAAGACATCGTGAGAGAGACAGAACCCGGAAGATTCTGACAATCTTAATTTTATTCAGATATTCCTTAAAATGAGTTAGTAACGGCAATTCGAAAACAAAAATGAGATTTTTTTGAAGAAAACGTTATTTAACATGGGAGTCAATGGAGAGAAAGACAGGATTTGGCATGGCTGTTAGTCTCCCCGTTCAAATTTTGTGCACACCACGCCTGTCAAAGTCACATTTTATGAATCACAAAACCTATGTCTATATTCTGACCAAAAATGATCTGTCTACCTTTTACGGTTTGGCCGTGAGGTCGAGTTACAAATAAAAATTATGATCATTTTTTTAAAGTCTCTCGCACTCTGATCAATTAGAACCGCACTGAAGATTTGACAAAAAAGTGATTTCCAGTCCTCGCTTGAGCGCTCATATCTTGAAAAGTGTACATTTTAGGAAAAAACAGTCCGGGGTTTAGAGAGAGAAGAGAAGTTTTCCTCCGTTTTGAAGTTTGAATGACCTTTCTACGTGCAAGTATGAGAAAGATAGGTGACTCAGAAAAAAGGTGATTTTTTTTTTTTTAACCTCATCCCACACACAGTGTGAAATGCTGCCCCATACAAATACATGGTCCCCATTAGTTTGGAAATTTGGAAATGTTTTTGCACTTCGTGCAAAAACTATTCGTGCCATCGTTCTGAAAATCCACAGGAATGTAGTTAAATTCAGGGCCTACAACTTTCTAAATCGGTTCATAATTTTTCGAGTAACGGTGTTCGAGTGGTGAGGCCCCAAAGTTGACGCAATGCGTTCCGGATGGGGCAAAAAGTGCACGTTTGTGCACGTTGCGCAAAAACGTGCACGCCAATCGCTTATAAAAGTCATACCAATTGATTCCCGATTAAGTCGCACGTTTCTACGTTTTTACTTTTTGAGTTTTCTCAAAGCTGTGCGACTAGTTACGCGCCGAAGTTTATACGGAAGAATATGGAATAATAATAAATAACTAGACAAAATTCCCGGGAAATTTTGAAGTGCCACGGACTACTGCCGGATGATCGCGGGATGCACCCATGAAGGTCAAGGACTCGATACTTGGTCATTTGACACCACCCATGACTCTCTATGTCAAACCATTCAAAAGATATTGGACTATAACGTATCGGCCAATCAGAAGAAGGGGCGTGGCTAATTTGCACCAATGAGGGTCAGGGACTCGATACTTAGTCATTTGACACCACCCATGTCTCTGTATGTCAAACCATTCAAAAGATATTGGACTATAACGTATCGGCCAATCAGAAGAAGGGGCGTGGCTAATTTGCACCAATGAGGGTCAGGGACTCGATACTTAGTCATTTGACACCACCCATGTCTCTGTATGTCAAACCATTCAAAAGATATTGGACTTTAACGTATCAGCCAATCAGAAGAAGGGGCGTGGCTAATTTGCACCAATGAGGGTCAGGGACTCGATACTTGGTCATTTGACACCACCCATGTCTCTGTATGTCAAACCATTCAAAAGATATTGGACTATAACGTATCGGCCAATCAGAAGAAGGGGCGTGGCTAATTTGCACCAATGAGGGTGAGGGACTCCATACTTAGTCATTTGACACCACCCATGTATCTGTATGTCAAACCATTCAAAAGATATTGGACTTTAACGTATCAGCCAATCAGAAGAAGGGGCGGGGCTAATTTGCACCAATGAGGGTCAGGGACTCGATACTTAGTCATTTGACACCACCCATGTCTCTGTATGTCAAACCATTCAAAAGATATTGGACTATAACGTATCGGCCAATCAGAAGAAGGGGCGTGGCTAATTTGCACCAATGAGGGTCAGGGACTCGATACTTAGTCATTTGACACCACCCATGTCTCTGTATGTCAAACCATTCAAAAGATATTGGACTATAACGTATCGGCCAATCAGAAGAAGGGGCGTGGCTAATTTGCACCAATGAGGGTCAGGGGCTCGATACTTAGTCATTTGATACCACCCGTGAGTCTCTATGTCAAACCATTCAAAAGATATTGGACTATAACGTATCGGCCAATCAGAAGAAGGGGCGGGGCTAATATGTATATATAATATACAAATGTAAATATTTATATGTATAATAATAATAATATACATATATATCCCATGAACCTGTCCCCAGCAGGACTGGGGATCATGTAAGGTCAAAAGGTCAGGGTTCAGATTCCTCCATTATCCAAGGTAAAGTATTATGAAGTCTGCATTGAGTGGGTCATGTGACCAGTTCTGGGTCACATGACCCGGAAGTATGGTAGTGTATATTGTATTGGAATGACTCAGCTAGTTCTTCGGATTTGACAAGCCTCAAATAACTTCACCTTGTAATCAAACTGTAGCTCCTAGCAGAAAAACAAAGACATCGTGAGAGAGACAGAACCCGGAAGATTCTGACAATCTTAATTTTATTCAGATATTCCTTAAAATGTGTTAGTAACGGCAATTCGAAAACAAAAATGAGATTTTTTTGAAGAAAACTTCATTTAACATTAGAGTCAATGGAGACAGAGGCAGGATTTGGCGTGACTCTTGGCTCCCCCGTTAAAATTTTGTGCACACCACGCCTGTCAAAGTCACATTTTAAGAATACCAAAATGTATGTCTACATTCTGACCAAAAATGATCTTTCTAGCTTTTACGGTTTGCCCGTGAGCTCGAGTTACAAATAAAAATTATGTTCATTTTTTGAAAGTCTCTCGCACTCTGATCAATTAGAACCGCACTGAAGATTTGACAAAAAAGTGATTTCCAGTCCTCGCTTGAGGGCTCATATCTTGAAAAGTGTACATTTTAGGAAAAAACAGTCCGGGGTTTGGAGAGAGAAGAGAAGTTTTCCTCCGTTTTGAAGTTTGAATGACGTTTCTACGTCCAAGTATGAGAAAGATACGTGACTCGGAAAAAAGGTGAATTTTGTCTTTTTTTTCTCAACATTTTCCCATCCGCTTTGAATGGCGCCATTGAAATGCATGGGAAAACAGTTCCCCATTAGTTTGGAAATTTGGAAATGTTTTTGCACTTCGTGCAAAAACTATTCGTGCCATCGTTCTGAAAATCCAGAGGACTGTAGTTAAATTCAGGGCCTACAACTTTCTAAATCGGTTCAGAATTTTTCGAGTAACGGTGTGCGAGTGGTGAGGCCCCAAAGTTCACGCAATGCGTTCCGGATGGGGCAAAAAGCGCACGTTTGTGCACGTTGCGCAAAAACGTGCACGCCAATTGCTTATAAAAGTCATACCAATCGATTCCCGATTAAGGCGCACGTTTGTACGTTTTTACTTTTCGCGTTTTCTCAAAGCTGCGGGACTAGTTACGCGCCGAAGTTTTTACGGAAGAATATATAATAATAATATGCCTGAGCAATAGTAAGAGTGCCTCGTGCTGCGCACGAGGCACTCCTCCTCCATTGAGCTTGCGCAGCTCAATGGAGGAGGAGTGCCACGTGGCGCAGCCGTGGCACTAACTAGACAAAATTCCCGGGAAATTTTGAAGTGCCACGGACTACTGCCGGATGATCGCGGGATGCACCCATGAAGGTCAAGGACTCGATACTTGGTCATTTGACACCACCCATGACTCTCTATGTCAAACCATTCAAAAGATATTGGACTATAACGTATCGGCCAATCAGAAGAAGGGGCGTGGCTAATGTGCACCAATGAGGGTCAGGGACTCGATACTTAGTCATTTGACACCACCCATGTCTCTGTATGTCAAACCATTCAAAAGATATTGGACTTTAACGTATCAGCCAATCAGAAGAAGGGGCGTGGCTAATTTGCACCAATGAGGGTCAGGGACTCGATACTTGGTCATTTGACACCACCCATGTCTCTGTATGTCAAACCATTCAAAAGATATTGGACTATAACGTATCGGCCAATCAGAAGAAGGGGCGTGGCTAATTTGCACCAATGAGGGTGAGGGACTCCATACTTAGTCATTTGACACCACCCATGTATCTGTATGTCAAACCATTCAAAAGATATTGGACTTTAACGTATCAGCCAATCAGAAGAAGGGGCGGGGCTAATTTGCACCAATGAGGGTCAGGGACTCGATACTTAGTCATTTGACACCACCCATGTCTCTGTATGTCAAACCATTCAAAAGATATTGGACTTTAACGTATCAGCCAATCAGAAGAAGGGGCGTGGCTAATTTGCACCAATGAGGGTCAGGGACTCGATACTTAGTCATTTGACACCACCCATGTCTCTGTATGTCAAACCATTCAAAAGATATTGGACTTTAACGTATCAGCCAATCAGAAGAAGGGGCGGGGCTAATTTGCACCAATGAGTGTCAGGGGCTCGATACTTAGTCATTTGATACCACCCGTGAGTCTCTATGTCAAACCATTCAAAAGATATTGGACTATAACATATCGGCCAATCACAAGAAGGGGCGGGGCTAATATGTATATATAATATACAAATGTAAATATTTATATGTATAATAATAATAATATACATATATATCCCATGAACCTGTCCCCAGCAGGACTGGGGATCATGTAAGGTCAAAAGGTCAGGGTTCAGATTCCTCCATTATCCAAGGTAAAGTATTATGAAGTCTGCATTGAGTGGGTCATGTGACTAGTTCTGGGTCACATGACCCGGAAGTATGGTAGTGTATATTGTATTGGAATGACTCAGCTAGTTCTTCGGATTTGACAAGCCTCAAATAACTTCACCTTGTAATCAAACTGTAGCTCCTAGCAGAAAAACAAAGACATCGTGAGAGAGACAGAACCCGGAAGATTCTGACAATCTTAATTTTATTCAGATATTCCTTAAAATGTGTTAGTAACGGCAATTCGAAAACAAAAATGAGATTTTTTTGAAGAAAACTTCATTTAACATTAGAGTCAATGGAGACAGAGGCAGGATTTGGCGTGACTCTTGGCTCCCCCGTTCAAATTTTGTGCACACCACGCCTGTCAAAGTCACATTATTTGAATCTCAACATCTATGTCTACATTCTGACCAAAGATCATCTTTCTAGCTTTTACGGTTCGGCCGTGAGCTCAAGTTACAAATAAAAATTATGGTCATTTTTTCAAAGTCTCTCGCACTCTGATCAATTAGAACCGCACTGAAGATTTGACAAAAAAGTGATTTCCAGTCCTCGCTTGAGGGCTCATATCTTGAAAAGTGTACATTTTAGGAAAAAACAGTCTGGGGTTTAGAGAGAGAAGAGAAGTTTTCCTCCGTTTTGAAGTTTGAATGACGTTTCTACGTGCAAGTATGAGAAAGATAGGTGACTCAGAAAAAAGGTGATTTTTTTTTTTTTTAACCTCATCCCACACACAGTGTGAAATGCTGCCCCATACAAATACATGGTCCCCATTAGTTTGGAAATTTGGAAATGTTTTTGCACTTCGTGCAAAAACTATTCGTGCCATCGTTCTGAAAATCCACAGGACTGTAGTTAAATTCAGGGCCTACAACTTTCTAAATCGGTTCATAATTTTTCGAGTAACGGTGTGCGAGTGGTGAGGCCCCAAAGTTGACGCAATGCGTTCCGGATGGGGCAAAAAGTGCACGTTTGTGCACGTTGCGCAAAAACGTGCACGCCAATCGCTAATAAAAGTCATACCAATCGATTCCCGATTAAGGCGCACGTTTCTACGTTTTTACTTTTTGAGTTTTCTCAAAGCTGCGCAACTAGTTACGCGCCGAAGTTTATACGGAAGAATATGGAATAATAATAAATAACTAGACCAAAATTCCCGGGAAATTTTGAAGTGCCACGGACTACTGCCGGATGATCGCGGGATGCACCCATGAAGGTCAAGGACTCGATACTTAGTCATTTGACACCACCCATGACTCTCTATGTCAAACCATTCAAAAGATATTGGACTATAACGTATCGGCCAATCAGAAGAAGGGGCGTGGCTAATTTGCACCAATGAGGGTCAGGGACTCGATACTTAGTCATTTGACACCACCCATGTCTCTGTATGTCAAACCATTCAAAAGATATTGGACTTTAACGTATCAGCCAATCAGAAGAAGGGGCGTGGCTAATTTGCACCAATGAGGGTCAGGGACTCGATACTTGGTCATTTGACACCACCCATGTCTCTGTATGTCAAACCATTCAAAAGATATTGGACTATAACGTATCGGCCAATCAGAAGAAGGGGCGTGGCTAATTTGCACCAATGAGGGTCAGGGACTCCATACTTAGTCATTTGACACCACCCATGTCTCTGTATGTCAAACCATTCAAAAGATATTGGACTTTAACGTATCAGCCAATCAGAAGAAGGGGCGGGGCTAATTTGCACCAATGAGGGTCAGGGACTCGATACTTAGTCATTTGACACCACCCATGTCTCTGTATGTCAAACCATTCAAAAGATATTGGACTTTAACGTATCAGCCAATCAGAAGAAGGGGCGTGGCTAATTTGCACCAATGAGGGTCAGGGACTCGATACTTAGTCATTTGACACCACCCATGTCTCTGTATGTCAAACCATTCAAAAGATATTGGACTTTAACGTATCAGCCAATCAGAAGAAGGGGCGGGGCTAATTTGCACCAATGAGGGTCAGGGGCTCGATACTTAGTCATTTGATACCACCCGTGAGTCTCTATGTCAAACCATTCAAAAGATATTGGACTATAACGTATCGGCCAATCAGAAGAAGGGGCGGGGCTAATATGTATATATAATATACAAATGTAAATATTTATATGTATAATAATAATAATATACATATATATCCCATGAACCTGTCCCCAGCAGGACTGGGGATCATGTAAGGTCAAAAGGTCAGGGTTCAGATTCCTCCATTATCCAAGGTAAAGTATTATGAAGTCTGCATTGAGTGGGTCATGTGACTAGTTCTGGGTCACATGACCCGGAAGTATGGTAGTGTATATTGTATTGGAATGACTCAGCTAGTTCTTCGGATTTGACAAGCCTCAAATAACTTCACCTTGTAATCAAACTGTAGCTCCTAGCAGAAAAACAAAGACATCGTGAGAGAGACAGAACCCGGAAGATTCTGGCAATCTTAATTTTATTCAGATATTCCTTAAAATGTGTTAGTAACGGCAATTCGAAAACAAAAATGAGATTTTTTTGAAGAAAACGTTATTTAACATGGGACTCAATGGAGAGAGAGACATGATTTGGCGTGTCTGTTGGGCCCCCTGTTAAAATTTTGTGCACACCACGCCTCTCAAAGTCACATTATTTGAATCTCAACATCTATGTCTATATTCTGACCAAAAATTATCTGTCTACCTTTTACGGTTTGGCCGTGACCTCGAGTTACAAATAAGAAATCATGTTTTTTTTTTCAGTCTAACTACACTCTAGCGAACTGACTCCCGTGCTCTAGATTTGAAAAAGAGTGATTTCCAGTCCTCGCTTGAGCGCTCATATCTTGAAAAGTGTACATTTTAGGAAAAAACAGTCCGGGGTTTAGAGAGAGATGAGAAGTTTTCCTCCGTTTTGAAGTTTGAATGACGTTTCTACGTGCAAGTATGAGAAAGATAGGTGACTCAGAAAAAAGGTGATTTTTTTTTTTTTTTAACCTGCACCGGACATTTCACACCCACAGTGTGAAATGCTGCCCCATACAAATACATGGGAAAATCTTCCCCATTAGTTTGGAAATTTGGAAATGTTTTTGCACTTCGTGCAAAAACTATTCGTGCCATCGTTCTGAAAATCCACAGGACTGTAGTTAAATTCAGGGCCTACAACTTTCTAAATCGGTTCAGAATTTTTCGAGTAACGGTGTGCGAGTGGTGAGGCCCCAAAGTTCACGCAATGCGTTCCGGATGGGGCAAAAAGTGCACGTTTGTGCACGTTGCGCAAAAACGTGCACGCCAATCGCTAATAAAAGTCATACCAATTGATTCCCGATTAAGTCGCACGTTTCTACGTTTTTACTTTTCGCGTTTTCTCAAAGCTGTGGGACTAGTTACGCGCCGAAGTTTATACGGAAGAATATGGAATAATAAATAAATAAATAATAAGCCTGAGCAATAGTATGAGTGCCTCGTGCTGCGCACGAGGCACTCCTCCTCCATTGAGCTTGCGCATCTCAATGGAGGAGGAGTGCCACGTGGCGCAGCCGTGGCACTAATAAGCCTGAGCAATAGTATTAGTGCCTCGTGCTGCGCACGAGGCACTCCTCCTCCATTGAGCTTGCGCATCTCAATGGAGGAGGAGTGCCACGTGGCGCAGCCGTGGCACTAATAATAATAAGCCTGAGCAATAGTATGAGTGCCTCGTGCTGCGCACGAGGCACTCCTCCTCCATTGAGCTTGCGCATCTCAATGGAGGAGGAGTGCCACGTGGCGCAGCCGTGGCACTAATAAATAATAAGCCTGAGCAATAGTAAGAGTGCCTCGTGCTGCGCACGAGGCACTCCTCCTCCATTGCGCAGCTCAATGGAGGAGGAGTGCCACGTGGCGCAGCCGTGGCACTAATAATAAGCCTGAGCAATAGTAAGAGTGCCTCGTGCTGCGCACGAGGCACTCCTCCTCCATTGCGCAGCTCAATGGAGGAGGAGTGCCACGTGGCGCAGCCGTGGCACTAATAAGAGAGACTTGGAAAGTAATTAACAGTTTGATTAAAAAGAACACAGGAAAAGCTGACTTTCCCCAAGCCATCTTAAAGGGAGATACTCATATTTATGACAAGGAAAATATTGCAAATTAATTTACATCGGGGAGGTAAGCTCAACTCTGGTTGGTGGTGTTTGACAGCCTGCCTGTGACTCTTGGTCGGAGCGCACGTTGTGCCCTCTAAGGCTGTGGCTGTCAAGCCATCTTACCTCTCCCTTTTTCCATCTGGATCGAGCGCCCGTGTCTCGGGCTGGCTCGCTCCCCAGCCACACAAACGGTCTTGAATTGTTTGTGCTGAGCTGATTCCTCCACATGCTAGATGTCCCGGCCGCGTTCAGTGGTCCGCCCACTGCTCTCGTCTGTTGGTTCCTAGCCTGGCTTGGTAAGTATTTTTTACTTAAGCGTTAAAAAAAAAAAAAAAAAACAAATAAAATAAAATAAAATATATATATATATATATATATATATATATATATATATATATATATATATATATATATATATATATATATAAATATATATATATTAAAAAAAAAAAGAAAAAAAAAGAAAAGCTAGTCCAGAGGTTCCGGACGCGTTCTGTGGTGGCCACAGTTCTCGCCTGGATTGCCTGGCTCCACACTAAATTGTTTGGATTAAAAACAGTGGTGTGGGGAGTCTGTTAGATGTTCTGATCTGAGTCTCAGTTCTCGCCCAGATTTCCTAACTTGACCCTTTTATTTTTTGGAGGAAGCGATGATGGCTGGTACATCGTGTGGCACTCTACTGTTGGTAGAGGATGGCCATGAATTGTGCCCCCAGTGTCTGGGGGTGGGGCACCTGAGGGAGGCCCTGTCCGACCCCTGCATCAACTGCAGCATTTTGCCGCTCTCGGTGAGAGAGGAACGGCTGCGTCAGGTGGAAGGCCTCCTCTTTAGGAGCGACCTCCAACCCTCTGGGCCCGCTCATGTCAGTGCAGGTTCCCGCAAAAAGCACCGGGACAAGCGCAGAGCGGGGCCCAATGACGAGCGCAGTGGCCCTGCGCAGAAGAAGGCGAAGGATGCTCCCTCACGCAGTGAGATGGAGGATTTACGGGCTGAACTGGAGCAGCTTAAGGCCTTAGTGAGGGAGCGGGCTCTGCCCTCCCCACCTCTGGCGGTCCCCTGGGAGTCAGATCGTGGAGACGATGCTATGTCTACCAGGGCTTAAAACTCCATGTTTCAAGGCCGTGACAGTGTGTTTAGCTCTTGCGAGTATCCCTCCCCTGAGCTGCCGTGTCTGGTGGTTGACCCAGCTAGCATACAGGCAGAGGCTGGCTTGGAGACATCCCTCAGGAGCTCTGGGAGCACTGAGCTGGGAGAGGGCCCCTGCCCTTTGCAGGCAACACTGCGTGCGGCCCTGGCTAAGGTCGGGCTGGATGATGCGCCCGCTGCCCAACTGGCGAGCAACCCATTCTTTCGCCGGACTCCTGTAGCCCCGCCCTTTGATGTCCCACCCTCGCCTGCTTTTTTGCAGGAGCTGCAGCGCTGCTGGGCAGATCCAAAGGCGTTTGCCCACCATGGCAAGGATGCGAGGACTTTGGCCTCCATGCGCCGGGCGGAGCAACATGGCCTGGTTCACATGCTTCCGGTGGACCCGTGTATCGCCTCACTGGTCCTTTCACCAGATGAGGCGCTCAAAGATAAGGCCCGCTGTCCTAGGCCTCAGTGCCGGGCTGATGACCAGAGAGCTTGGCCGCCTGATGTCCACCCTGGTGGTGACGCGGCGTCAGGTGTGGCTGGCGCAGGCACCCATGTCTGACGATTGCAGGCAGATGCTACGGAAGCTTCCTTTAGTGCCGGGCCAGTTGTTTGGGCCAGAGGCAGAACAGGCGTTGGAGCGCAGGAAGCAGTCGGGTCAGGCATCAGAGGCCTGGGGTCGTCGGAGTGCGAGCATGGGACCCCCAGCTCAGCACTCCAGGAGACGGGGCGCACAAGACCTGCGCCGCTCACATCCCCCGAGCCCCCCTCCGCAGCCCTGGCAGCACAGCCGGGTTTCTGGGGGTGGTGGGCGTCAGCCCAGGGGCGCACACCCTCCACCTCGCCGGTCTCAGCGGGTGCAGGGGCAACACCAGCGTCCCCCCAAACCCCCAAATAATCCTCGAGGCACTCTATGAGGGCCTCGGGCCGGCAGTGGGCAGGTTTTCACATCAGCACCTGGCCTATTGGGCAGCCCATTCTCAGGATGTATGGGTTTTGAAAACACTGTCCCAGGGCCACAGGTTGCAGTTCCGCCGCCGGCCCCCACCACCCTCCGGGGTCAGGGAAACCTCAGTCAGAGACCCCGGGAGGTCCCTGTGTTTGTCACAAGAGATAGCCAAACTCTTGGACAAAAAGGCCATCACAAGAGTTCACCCACATAGACAGAGCAGTGGGTTTTACTCAACATACTTCCTCATTCCGAAGAAAGACACTTCTCTTCGGCCTGTGCTGGACCTTCGGGGTCTGAACCAGTACCTGAAGGTCCTCCCATTTCGGATGCTGCGTACACGCGACGTCCTTCACTCTGTCACTCCAGGGGAGTGGTTCACCTCCATAGGCCTCAAGGACGCCTACTTTCACGTCCCAATACACCCAGACCACAGACGGTTTCTCAGTTTTGCCTTTCAAGGCCACGCCTACTAGGGGTGGGACGATACGGGTAAGTCCCAATTCGATACTTTGGCGATATGTGGCCCAGGATATCGATAATATCACGATATTTTCGATATTCGATATATCAATATATTGATATATCGGTAAGAGCGATATATCACGATATATGGGACTGAAAAAGAAAAAATACCTATAAAAAGGAAAACGTCTGTAGTTATGCATTTATTCAATGCTAAAACTTCATACAAGAAAGTGCATTTGTATATTTCCTCACTGTCTCCTAGGCTTGTAAATGTAAACACTGTACAGCTGGACAAATTAAAGTGCATGAACATTAATAACATGTTTTATATAAACCAAGACAGTGCACTGCTTTGTTTCTAATACTGAAAAGTCAGTAAGCAACTTAATTTTGCACAGTACCTCACTGCCTCCTAGGGCTGGGTATCTATTAAAATGTCAAGAATTGATCCGATTCTTAAGATTCAGAATCTATTATCACCATTTGATTCGATTTGATCCGATATTGATGTGGATTAGTGTTATTAAAAAAAATGTTTGCGCTGTTGCCTGAATTATATGACTGTAAAATAACTAGTGAAATAATACTTTCACAAATAATTATTGTGAAATAACTAAGAAATAACTCAAATAGGCTTTTCAATATGCCTTCTTTTCCAATATCCTTTTAGCCTGTCTAATTTATTCTGTCACCACACACACATATTGCCATGAAGCATCAGGCATTTTTCACTTATCATGACAAACTGTATCCGATAACAGAAGAAACCAAACAAGCTATAATAAATATAAATAATATGAACTTCATTGAACTAATATAACATTTTGAAATTTAAGCTGAAATATCCAAAGCACTGAACACTGGTTTTGCACGGGTGGGCGTGTGTCTGAGTGTGTCCGTGTCGTGTGTAAAGGCTGATTTATGGTTCCGCGTTACACCAACGCAGATTTACGCCGTAAGGTACGCGGCGACACGCACCGTACTGTACGCGTCGCTGCGTACCCTACGGCGTAGGCTCTGCGTTGGTGTAACGCGAGCCGCTCTCCTCACGTGGAGCGCGAGCGGAGCGGGGTCCGTTTCTTAACGCAGCTGGTTGTCTGTGTGAGCGGACATTAACGCACATGGAAGCTTAAACACCAGTAACTTCCAGCATTAACAGTGCTGCTCAGCCCGCTGTCTGTACGAAGTCAAACCGTTCGTTCTGTATTTTCTGCGCTGGTTTCTCAGGCGGCCGCTTTGATATGTTTGTTTTGTTCACGAGAGCAGCGGGGGCGGGCGGGGCAGAGCTTGAACAATAGTGCGGTGACAAACGCGTAAACCATTATGTGTGTTGTAATAAAATATCGATATTAGCCGACAGTATATCGATTATTTATTGAAACAGAGAGCACAACAATATATTGAAATATCGATTTTTTTCCCCACCCCTAACGCCTACCAGTTCACCGTCCTGCCTTTCGGCCTGTCCCAGGCTCCTCGCATCTTCACCAGATGCATTGACATTGCTATGCCTGAAGATTCTCCCATATCTGGACGACTGGCTTATATGCGCCCCCTCGCTCCAGGAGGCGGAGCTGATGACATCCAGGGTCCTCACACATATCGAGGCTCTGGGCATGTCGGTAAATTGGGAGAAGAGCTTGTTGCGTCCTACGCAGCAGACCACCTTCATCGGCCTGTCCCTCGATTCCGTATCGATGCAGGCACGCCTTACTGCAGAGCGGGCGGAGCGGATTCAGGACCTGCTACGGCCCTTCCGCCTCGGGATGAGGTTGCCCGTCCACACATGGCTCCGACTGCTGGGGATGCTGTCGGCGGCCTCGGCTGTGACACCTCTGGGGCTGCTGCACCTGCGCCCCCTGCAGATGTGGTTCAACAGCCTCCAGATGGACCCTCGCCTTCACAGGTGGGTCAAGGTCAAGGTTACACACCAGTGCCTTATTCATCTCCACCGGTGGCGGGACAGCACCTTTCTATTGCACGGTGTTCCTCTCGGCTCAGTCCCTTCGAGGCGAGAGGTGGTGACAACAGATGCCTCACCTCAGGGTTGGGGTGCGGTATGGCAGAAGAGGTCAGTCCAGGGGGTTTGGGGCCCTCTGTGGTGGGGACGGCACATCAATGTCCTAGAACTCCGGACTGTCTACTTGGCGCTGAGGCACTTCTTGCCCTTTCTCAGGGGCAAGCATGTCCTCGTCCGGACAGACAACACTTCGACAGTGTTTCATGTCAACCACCAGGGGGGAACCAGGTCGCTGGACTCTTTGAACGAGGCCCGGAGATTGTGGATATGGGCTCATCCTCAATTGGCCTCCTTGAGGGCAATGCACCTCCCTGGCAGAGCCAACGTGGTGGCGGATTCCCTCTCACGCCGGCGGCTGCCCCCAGTGGACTGGCGGTTGCACCCCCAGGTGGTGCGAATGATTTGGGATCGATACGGGGAAGCCCGTGTGGATCTGTTCGCCTGGGAGTGTACGACTCATTGTCCACTGTGGTTCTCTTTGGCAGAGACCAGTGCCCCGCTCGGGATGGACGCTCTCGCCAACAATTGGCCAAGAGGCCTCCTTTATGCGTTCCCTCCGATTCCCCTGGTGATGCCCACGCTTCACAGGGTGAGATTATGGGGTCACAGGGTCCTCCTGGTGGCGCCCAAGTGGCCCTCGAGGATTTGGTTCTCCACGCTCCTCAGCCTGTTGGACGGGGAGCCTTGGCAGCTCCCAGTACGGTCGGACCTCCTGTCCCAGCTGGGCGGGGAGGTATGGCATCCCTCTCCGAGCCTCCTTCAACTCTGGGCCTGGCCGTTGAGAGGGGAGGGTCATTCTTGACGCACCTTGAGCCCTCGGTATGTGAGACCTTGCAGAATGCTAGAGCTTCTTCCACAAGAAGGGTGTATTCGCATTGCTGGGCCGCTTTCTCCTCCTGGTGCAGGGACGGGGGTTTTGACCCGATCTCCTGTCCATTACAAATTGTACTGCGGTACCTGCAGTATCTGTTTGAGGCGGGCCGGGCGGCCTCGACCTTGAAGGTGCACGTAGCGGCTATTTCTGTCCACCATGGCCACATCGATGGTAGACCAGTTGGTGCGCATTACTGGGTGGCACAGTTTCTGCGGGGTGCCAGGAGACTGCGCCCCCCAGAGTGCAGCGGTATGGGACCTGCCGCTGGTCCTGCAGGCCTTGGGCGAGGCACCCTTTGAGCCTATGGCAGGGGGGTCCTTGGGGACGACGTCATGGAAGACCACCTTTCTGTTGGCTGTTACGTCTGCCAAGCGTGTGAGCGAGCTCCACGCCCTTTCAGTCAGTCCTACGTGCCTTCGGTGGAAGGCAGACAGCTCAGGAGTGACCCTGTGGCCAAATGTCGCTTTCCTGCCAAAGGTGTTACCCCCTGACCATGCCAATCAGGCCATAGAGTTGGCAGCATACCATCCTCCCCCGTTTGAGTCCCGGCTGGAGGAGCGGGCTAATTTGCTGTGCCCAGTCCGGGCGTTGCGGCTGTACCTTCAGGCAACACAGAGCTTTCGACGCTCTGAGCAGTTGTTTGTGTGCTACAGGGGGGCGCACAAGGGCCGTGCCCTGTCGAAGCAACGACTCTCCCACTGGATTGTTGAAGCAATCAAACAGGCTTATGACGTGGCAGGTAGACCTGCCCCTTCAGGCGTTGTCTGTCATTCCACCAGGGGTGTGGCCACTTCCTGGGCGGCAATGAGAGGGGTACCATTGTCGGAGATCTGTGCAGCGGCATCCTGGACGGTGCCGTGCACCTTCTCCAGATTCTATCGCCTTAACGTGGCCTCTGGGTCCACGTTGGCTTCGGCCGTTCTGCCTTTGGCTTCTGCGGCTGACCACTAGGTGGGTGTTGTTCCTCGTGACAGTGTTGGTATGAGTCATCCACTCTGTTTACTGCCACTGGCAGTCAGGAGGGAATGAAACAGAACGTAAGTTACGGATGTAACTATGGTTCTGTGAATTCCTGGATGACTGCCAGTCACACCGGTCACTCCGAACTTCCTGCGAGAAGATTCTGGGAGGCCGGATGTAGTCTACCGGGCGGTATTTATAGACGCACAGGTAGCCTACACGTCACTCACGTGACACTGTTGTTATTAAATCTCGACCTGCGCGGAGCGCGAGGAGACATATCCACTCTGTTTACTGCCACTGGCAGTCATCCAGGAATTCACAGAACCATAGTTACATCCGTAACTTACGTTATAGAGAACCATCAAATTAACTATTTATTAAATTAAGGGCATTTAAATTCATGGATTTAGTGGAATACAAAATAGCATTGATAATGTACAAATTGTTCAACAGATTGTTACCTAGTAAAATTGTAAGCATGTTTAAAATAAGAGTAAGTAGATATGAGCTTCGAGGGAAACGTATGATTGAAAAACCAAAGTCTATGACTAAAATTAAAGATCAATGTATTACTGTAAGGGGTGTAAATATATGGAATGCACTTGATGAAAAATTGAAGATGTGCCAGTCGATTCATGCATTCAAACATTTGTTTAAATATAATGTGTTTGAAAAATATGAGGGATCCAGTAGATGATACTATTACGGAATTATGTTCGGGATTGTGTAAACAATATGATTTATTTTTTTGTACTATGTTTTGTATGTTTGATCTGAATAAGTTGATCATGTGAGAAGGGTAGGCGTAAATAAGCAATAGCTTCAGCCTATTCCTTTTCGGTTAGGTCTCTCTTTTTTTTTTATGTGAACTAATGCTTTCAGCTGGTGTCTACATTAAGAATGACCTGACCGAAATAAATATATTTTCATTCATTCATTCATACACACTGATTTGGCCGTTGAAACCTATGTATTTCAGTCTGCACAAAAAAGAACTCTGAATAAATCCAGTATGGGATGGGAAGGCTTGAAAAATTAAGTCAGACACATTTTATGAGTGCACCCATGTGATAACTACTTTTTATTACGTAATTTATGTGTACTGTGTCTATATATATATTTTTTTCCCTGTAATTTTAATGGGGGCGGCACCCTAGTGCCCCCTATTCACAAGCCGCCACTGAGCAGGAGTTTGGTTCTCATTGCCGGCAGTAAGTCAGACTGTTCCCGGTACATGTTGGACTCCGGCAGGGCTGCTCTTTGTCACCGGTCCTGTTCATAATTTTTAAGGACAGGATTTCTAGGCGCAGCCAGGGGCCGGAGGGGATCCGGGTTGGGAACCACAGGATTTCGTCTCTGCTTTTTGCGGATGACGTTGTCCTGTTGGCTTCATCGGACCAGAACCTTCAGCATGTGCTGGGGCGGTTTGAGGCTGAGTGCGACCCGGCAGGGATGAGAATCAGCACGTCCAAAACCGAGGCCATGGTTCTCCACCGGGTGGGTGGAGAAGTCCTCCCTCAGGTGGAGGAGTTCAAGTATCTCAGGGTCTTGTTCACGAGTGAGGGAACGATGGAGCGGGAGATTGACAGACGGATCGGTGCAGCGTCCGCAGTTATGCGGTCGGTGTACCGGACCGTCGTGGTGAAGAAGGAGCTGAGTCGAAAGGCGAAGCTCTCGTTTTACCGGTCAATCTACGCACCTACCCTCACCTATGGTTATAAACTTTGGGTAGTGACCGAAAGGACGAGATCGCGGATACAAGCGGCCGAGATGAGTTTCCTCCGCAGAGTGGCTCGGAGTCGAGCCGCTGCTCCTTGAGAGGAGTCAGCTGAGGTGGCTTGGGCATCTGTACCGGATCCTCCTGGATCCTCCCTAGGGAGGTGTTCCAGGCATGTCCCTCCTCCCTAGGGAGGTGTTCTAGGCATGTCCCGGGGAAGACCCAGGACACGCTGGAGAGACTATGTCTCTCGGCTGGCCTGGGAACGCCTCGGACTCCCTTCGGAGGAGCTGGAGGAAGTGTCTGGGGTGAGGGAAGTCTGGGGATCCCTGCTGAGACTGCTGCTCCTGCGACTCGGGAAAGAATAGGCGGCGGACGATGGATGGATGGATGGATAATCAAGGACTCAAAACAGAGTCTGATGACACCACCCACAAGTCTTTATGTCAAACCATTCAAAAGTTATGGCAGAAAGTAGGAACAATCACATTTTGACCAATCAGATGAAGGGGGGGCGCGCTTTTTGGCGTCTAGCGTTGCCACAGTAACGCTTTTGAACGAGAAAAGTAATGCACGTCGTTGCAGGATGGAGACGCACATTTTGATGTATAACACACCTGGGTGCACGTTACGGTTCGAGCCGTATTAACTGCCGAAGGAATGACATATATTGCGCCAAAATGACACGATTAATTCAAAATGGCCGACTTCCTGTTGGGTTTCGGCCATGGCGCCAAGAGACTTTTCTTTAAGTTGTAACATGATACAGGTGTGTACCGATTTACGTACATGTACGTCAAACCATATTGTGAGGCTTGAGGCAAAAAGTTTTCTAGGGGGCGCTGTTGAGCCATTAGGCCACGCCCATTAATGCAAACCATTACATATCAAATTTTTCACCAGGTCTGGCTTGCGTGCAAAATTTGGTGAGTTTTGGGGCACATTTAGGGGGGCAAAAAGGCCCTCCTTTCTTCGGAAGAAAGAAAGAAAGAAAGAAAGAAAGAAAGAAAGAAAGAAAGAAAGAAAGAAAGAAAGAAAGAAAGAAAGAAAGAAAGAAAGAAAGAAAGAAAGAAAGAAAGAAAGAAAGAAAGAAAGAAAGAAAGAAAGAAAGAAAGAAAGAAAGAAAGAAAGAAAGAAAGAAAGAAAGAAAGAAAGATAATTCCTACAGATACAATAGGGCCTTCCCACTGTAAGTGCTCGGGCCCTAACTAGAAAATAAACGAGAAAAGAAACGAGAAAAATTCCTACAGATACAATAGGGCCTTCGCAGTCAGTGCTCGGGCCCTAATTATAATGCATAGTATTACATTATCTTTACTTTACTATAATACCACAATATAAGCAATTGTATAACAATATACTTGAATAACTATATAAGAGTAGATATGCTATATATACTGGTTCATATATTTACCTCCATTTATATACATAAAAATTACTATAAATCTATATATCGACATATCTACATATAACTATAAATCAATATATATTAATACTCTACCAGAAATGGAATCATGATAAAAGGACAGAAAAGTGGCTGAGCAAATTAACAATTGATTTAATTGTGTGTACCTGGGCCATGGTAACCATGGCGATCTAGCTGTCTGGAACCCGTTGACCTGAACATTAGGCGGATATTTAATATCAGGCGCGCGAGTCTCTTCTTGGAAACAGCTCCTTTTTCATTTGACGGGAGATGACGGATGGGACATCAACCTTTTGATGTTCTGCAGCTTCAGCAGAAGTAAGACAGCTGTTGTACCACTTACCACCATACGGTGGCACTGTTGCTCTACAATGGGAATTCTTGAAAAACGCTGCAGTACAGCTGAACAAGACATAACACCCCTCCTATGGTCTCCCAGGCTGTCCGTCATGCCGTGACTTCTTTCTCATTCCCCACATCCCTCAATGCTTTAGCCCGGCTTTCATACATTTTGGGGACTTCGTTAACATTTCTCTGTCATCCCTGAAACCCACCTTGGCCTTTCTCTATCTAACAAGCGCAGGCATAGATGGAGGATGCATATGGCGACAAACTTGACACATGAATAACAAAGAGTGATTTGTCGTGGGATTTAGGAATGGCAGAGACATATGGACGTTGGTGACCTTTTCTGCACATCCCTGCCAGTGGTTGGAAATGATTTCCCCCAGAACATGGGAGGGGGGTTCTTAAAGAGGAGAAGATGAAAATAGAGCGGGGAGGATGTTTGGGATGGATGGGAGGGTGGGAGGGACAATGGAGTGTTTAAATGCCACAGCCCAGACAGAAAAGTGTCAGTCATGGAAAGATGGGAAGGAAGTCGAGGGTGTGGAGCTGCTAGAGGAGGAGTGGATGCTGCTGAATGCCAGGGATCCTGGAAGTATTAATTAACATAGCAAGCCACGTGGTGTCCCACTTCCTCCCTCATCTTTCATCTTTCTCCCTACGCTGTCTGTGGCGCTTTCTGGCCCATTTTTTTGCGTTTGATGGACTGCTGGAGACTTTGAGGGCTTTCACTGCAGATAAGCTTCTGCCTCAGGCTGCACACCGACTTTGTTCTCCAAGACAGACCAATTTAAAAGGCACTGAGAGTCAGGGATCGCTTGTTTCAATCAGGCTTCTTTTGGGAAAATAATACAAACCGCATAATAAATGTGGTGTAAATCCCGCTCACTAATAAGAACTGGGAGTTTCAGTCTGGGGTGCATGAATTTCACTGCATGTCACTGCAAGACTGCGAAAGCCGAAAAATCCAAGGAAAAAAACTTTTACTGTAATTGGGTTTCATATCATTGCAGGGTGACGTTAAGATCAAAAGAAACTGGCAACTATTTACACTTGTGTGCGGAAGGTAGTACCCCATCTTTGAAATCTTTTTTAATTGGTGTAAACGTATAATTACCAATAAAAACCCTGTGATGATAGTGTTTCTTAGTTTTAGGCACACAGAACACTTGTACATCTTCGCAGGAGCGGACACTCTAGCAGATTGACCCCAAGGTCGGGCCGCAAAATGCTCTGGAAAATACAAAACAAGTGAGCCTAAAGGCCTCCCTGAGCAGGTTAAACGTTAAAGTGCATGACAGCACTGTTAGAAGAAGGCCGAACAGGTCTGTTTGGTTTGGAAGAGAAAGAACGCGCTCTTTAGAAAAACATAGCTGCACAGCTGATGTGTACCAAAACAGCCTCTCAGGAACCCATTTTATTCACAACAGAATGTAAAAATATAAATGTTGAAAAGAGAAAACGAAAGGCTGGAAAGAAGCACCCGGAGAAACACCTGCAGCTACCGGGGGTGACTGGCAGTGTATTGGTGACATAATTATGTACAATAACGTGAAATAAAAGAGACAGAGGTTTCTCAGTCCAAGACACGATGCAACCTGTCTGAGAGGTGATACGACTGCAGGGTTCTTTAGCATAACAATGCAAATTCTGGGGGCACGGTGACGCAGCTGGTAGTGCAGCCGTCTTACAGCATTCATCTATATTTGAGAATTCACTGCAGCTCTGCAGTGAAAACAGCCACAATCATGTGATAGACGTCACTGCATTTGCTCAAGGACGCTTCCTGAAACCTCCACGGACACAGTCGAACCGGGCGTCCGTGAATGCAGGTTGAAGTTCTGGCACAAAGAGAAGAAGCTGTCTGTGAGCACGATCGCTGCCGTCCTCTCAGACTGGAGCTCATTTAAAAGACACCTCAAACTGATCAACCGATCGCCAATTGCTTAAAACCACGGAGGAAACGCCTTCCAGGCTACAGAGGAACATTTTGTTGTTCTGTCATCTGCAGAAACACTCAGATGATGTTGAATGTGGACCAGACTAAGGAGATGATTGTGGATTTTAGAAAGAGCAGGAATGACTCAAACACTACTTCCATCATGGGAGAAGACTTGGAGGTGATAAAAGGAGGGGACACTGTCTACAAGGGAACAGAGCACATACTGCTTCCATTGCAGTGCCAGGATGTGTCCTCCATTCCATCCATCCATCCATCCATCCATCCATCCATCCATCCATCCATCCATCCATCATCTATACCCGCTGTCTCCTTTGCAGGGTCACGGGGGTCTGCTGCAGCCTATCCCAGCTCATTACAGGTGAGAGGCAGGGGTCAACCCTGGACAGGTCGCCAGTGTCCTCCATTCCATTGTGAATAAATATGGGTTTATAAGATTTTCAGCTGTGACAAGGCCCTGAGGTAGACTCAGTACATGCTGCAGAGATCACGTCTCTCTGCTGGGGTAACTCCTCGCTATCCTCCCACAGGAGTTGGAGGAGGTGGACAGGGAAAGAGAGGTCTGGGACTTTGGATGAGCACTGGATCGATGGACGTTTTGGGAGGCATTCATGGTATAACACCCCCCAAACGCGTGCAACAGCCAGCGCTGACGCAGTATACTGCTGCTTCCAACTGCATTGGCTGCCTTTCCATATGCGTGTGTGTGTGTGTGTGTGTGTGTGTGTGTGTGTGTGTGTGCTTATATACGCCGCAGCCCCTCTGCTGTTTGTTCTGCTTGTATTGTGTTTCCCGCCTCGGTGGTGATTTATCCTCCCTCTGATTTATTCAGCTTATTAACGCATAGAGCACACTCTGCAGTGTCTTTGGGCAATTAAGTGTACTTGATGGTGGTTTTGCCCGTGTTCTGGTTAATTCCAGTTCTGGCTGCACACAAAGAACGCCGCTTTGTGTACAATACAGCAGTCTGGTCAACCGATGGCAGGAAGTCTGATTTCATGTCTGACTCGTCTTTCAAATCAAACATTCCGGCATCCTTCTCGTAAATGGTCCGGTTTCCATGGAGAAGGGCCCTAGTCAGAGGGGGAGGGGCTGCTCAGGGACCAAAGAGCCATCTGCATCACCAGGTTAATGTTCTACTCAGAGTTCCACCCCGCATGAGATTATTGAGGGATAGCAACACAGATTGGCTGCTTGGCGGATGGACACCCTTCTTGTTTACTTTGTAATGAGACTTGTGCTTCCTCTAAACTTTGGATCCCAGGTGGACCTTGCTGTTGCTGTAGCAACACTGTTTTGCAGATAGCACCTCGGTGTACAAATTGGGAATTATTCTTGCAGAACACATGTAATTCAGTGAAAGGCAGTCCTAAAGACATCCTCTATTTGCTGTGGAGGGAAAAACAAAACAATACACTTCCCATGAGACACCATTTCCCGGAGTCAATATCTCAATTATCCAAGATGGCTTTCCTGTTTTGGCTCCAATTTCTCTCAAATTCTCCTGTATTCCTGCTCTTTCTTTCACAGCTTATTTATTATTTGGCTTTTTTTCCATTTCCTTGTCCAACGTCTGCGTCTTTGTTCATGATCTTTTCACCACTGTGTTGATTCTTTGTTTGTTTGGCCACAGATGCACACGAGCTGAAAGCTGACTCTGCTGCACTTCTAAAATTGTCCATCGTCCCCGTCAAATAACGACAGAAATCACATCAGCTAAAAGTGAGAGATCTTTACATTCCCCCATGTACTGTGCTCCACATGGCTTCCAGTCAGACACTGCAACTGTTCAGCTCAATCAGCAAACCCGACCCAAATGTTGCACCACTTAAAACAATCATCTCTGATGACAGTTGGACAAGGAAATAAACCTTCTGAATTCACTCATTTCCTAAATTATTTCACAATAAAAGGTAAACTGAACTTGATCTAAATCACAAGAACAGACAAACTCAAATTGCTGAAGCTGACAACACTTGTGCACTTCAGACATGACGGTGCTGGAGGGAGAAGTAGGGCAGCCCTTGGAATGAGCAGCTGGTTGAGGCTCCAGCAGCTCCTCCAGCACTAACTACAGCACTAACTCCAGCAGCTCCTCCAGCACTAACTCCAGCACTAACTCCAGCAGCTCCTCAGCAGCTCCTCCAGCACTAACTCCAGCACTAACTCCAGCACTAACTCCAGCAGCTTGTCCAGCACTAACTCCAGCACTAACTCCAGCACTAACTCCAGTTGCTCCTCCAGCACTAACTCCAGCAGCTCCTCCAGCACTAACCCCAGTTGCTCATCCAGCAGCTCCTCCAGCACTAACTCCAGCACTAACTCCGGCACTAACTCCAGCAGCTCCTCAGCAGCTCCTCCAGCACTATCTCCAGCAGCTCCTCAGCAGCTCCTCCAGCACTAACTCCAGCACTAACTCCAGCAGCTCCTCCAGAAGCTCCTCCAGCACTAACCCCAGTTGCTCCTCCAGCAGCTCCTCCAGCAGCTCCTCCAGCAGCTCCTCCAGCAGCTCCTCCAGCACTAACTCCAGCACCTCCTCCAGCAGCTCCTCCAGCAGCTCCTCCAGCACTAACTCCAGCACTAACTCCAGCAGCTCCTCCAGCAGCTCCTCCAGCACTAACTCCAGCACTAACTCCAGCAGCTCCTCCAGCAGCTCCTCCAGCAGCTCCTCCAGCACTAACTCCAGCAGCTCCTCCAGCACTAACTCCAGCAGCTCCTCCATCAGCTCCTCCAGCAGCTCCTCCAGCACTAACTCCAGCAGCTCCTCCAGCCCTAACTCCAGCAGCTCCTCCAGCACTAACTCCAGCAGCTCCTCCAGCACTAAATCCAGCAGCACCTACAGCAGCTCCTCCAGCACTAACTCCAGCAGCTCCTCCAGCACTAACTCCAGCAGTTCCTCCAGCACTAACTCGAGCAGCTCCTCCAGCACTGACTCCAGCAGCACCTCCAGCAGCTCCTCCAGCACTAACTCCAGCAGCTCCTCCAGCCCTAACTCCAGTAGCTCCTCCAGCAGCTCCTCCAGCACTATTTCCAGCAGTTCATCCAGCACTAACTACAGCACTAACTCCAGTAGCTCCTCCAGCAGTTCCTCCGGCAGCTCCTCCAGCAGCTCCTCCAGCAGCTCCTCCAGCAGGTCCTCCAGCACTAACTCCAGCAGTTCCTCCAGCAGCTCCTCCAGCAGCTCCTCCAGCAGCTCCTCCAGCACCACCTCCAGCAGTTCCTCCAGCACCAACTCCAGCAGCTCCTCCAGCACTAACTCCAGTAGCTCCTCCAGCAGCTCCTCCAGCACTAACTCCAGCAATAACTCCAGCACTAACTCCAGTAGATCCTCCAGCAGCTCCTCAAGCACTAACTCCAGCAGCTCCTCCAGCAGCTCCTCCAGCAGCTCCTCCAACACTAACTCCAGCAGCTCCTCCAGCAGCTGTTCGAGCACTAACTCCAGCAGCTCCTCCATCAGCTCCTCCAGCAGCTCCTCCAGCTCTAACTCCAGCAGCTCCTCCAGCACTAACTCCAGCAGCTCCTCCAGCAGCTCCTCCAGCACTAACTCCAGCAGCACCTCCAGCAGCACCTCCAGCAGCTCCTCCAGCACTAACTCCAGCAGCTCCTCCAGCATTAGGTCCAGCAGCTCCTCCAGCCCTAACTCCAGTAGCTCCTCCAGCAGCTCCTACAGCACTAACTCCAGCAGCTCCCCCAGCAGCTCCTGCAGCAGCTCCTCCAGCACTAACTCCAGCAGCTCCTCCAGCACTAACTCCAGCAGCTCCTTCCGCAGCTCCTCCAGCACTAACTCCAGCAGCTCCTCCAGCAGCTCCTCCAGCAGCTCCTCCAGCACTAACTCCAGCAGCTCCTCCAGCAGCTCCTCCAGCAGCTCCTCCAGCACTAACTCCAGTACAAACTCCAGCAGCTCCTCCAGCACTAACTCCAGCAGTTCCTCCAGCATTAACTCCAGGACTAACACCAGCAGCTCCTCCAGCAGCTCCTCCAGCACTAACTCCAGCAGCTCCTCCAGCAGCTCCTCCAGCACTAACTCCAGCAGCTCCTCCAGCAGCTCCTCCAGCACTAACTCCAGCAGCTCCTCCAGCAGCTCTTCGAGTACTAACTCCAGCAGCTCCCCCATCAGCTCATCCAGCAGCTCCTCCAGCACTAACTCCAGCACTGACTACAGCAGCTCCTCCAAGAGCTCCTCCAGCACTAACTCCAGCAGCTCCTCCAGCAGCTCATCCAGCACTAACTCCAGCAGCACCTCCAGCAGCTCCTCCAGCACTAACTCCAGCAGCTCCTCCAGCACTAACTCCAGCAGTTCCTCCAGCACTAACTCCAGCAGCTACTCCAGCAATAATTCCAGCAGCACCTCAAGCAGCTCCTCCAGCACTAACTCCAGCTGCTCCTCCAGCAGCTCCTACAGCAGCTCCTCCAGCACTAACTCCAGCAGCTCCTCCAGCAGCTCCTCCAGCACTAACTCCAGCAGCACCTCCAGCAGCTCCTCCAGCACTAACTCCAGCAGCTCCTCCAGCACTAGCTCAAGCAGCTCCTCCAGCCCTAACTCCAGTAGCTCCTCCAGCAGCTCCTACAGCACTAACTCCAGCAGTTCCTCCAGCAGCTCCTGCAGCAGCTCCTCCAGCACTAACTCCAGCAGCTCCTCCAGCATTAGCTCCAGCAGCTCCTCCAGCCCTAACTCCAGTAGCTCCTCCAGCAGCTCTTACAGCACTAACTCCAGCAGCTCCCCCAGCAGCTCCTGCAGCAGCTCCTCCAGCACTAACTCCAGCAGCTCCTCCAGCAGCTCCTCCAGCACTAACTCCAGCAGCTCCTCCAGCACTAACTCCAGCAGCTCCTTCCGCAGCTCCTCCAGCACTAACTCCAGCAGCTCCTCCAGCAGCTCCTCCAGCAGCTCCTCCAGCACTAACTCCAGCAGCTCCTCCAGCAGCTCCTCCAGCAGCTCCTCCAGCACTAACTCCAGTACAAACTCCAGCAGCTCCTCCAGCACTAACTCCAGCAGTTCCTCCAGCACTAACTCCAGGACTAACTCCAGCAGCTCCTCCAGCAGCTCCTCCAGCACTAACTCCAGCAGCTCCTCCAGCAGCTCCTCCAGCAGCTCCTCCAGCAGCTCCTCCAGCAGCTCCTCCAGCACTAACTCCAGCAGCTCCTCCAGCAGCTCTTCGAGTACTAACTCCAGCAGCTCCCCCATCAGCTCATCCAGCAGCTCCTCCAGCACTAACTCCGGCAGCTCCTCCAACACTAACTCCAGCAGCTCCTCCAGCACTAACTCCAGCAGCTCCTCCAGCACTGACTACAGCAGCTCCTCCAAGAGCTCCTCCAGCACTAACTCCAGCAGCTCCTCCAGCAGCTCATCCAGCACTAACTCCAGCAGCACCTCCAGCAGCTCCTCCAGCACTAACTCCAGCAGCTCCTCCAGCACTAACTCCAGCAGTTCCTCCAACACTAACTCCAGCAGCTACTCCAGCACTAATTCCAGCAGCACCTCAAGCAGCTCCTCCAGCACTAACTCCAGCTGCTCCTCCAGCAGCTCCTACAGCAGCTCCTCCAGCACTAACTCCAGCAGCACCTCCAGCAGCTCCTCCAGCACTAGCTCCAGTAGCTCCTCCAGCCCTAACTCCAGTAGCTCCTCCAGCAGCTCCTACAGCACTAACTCCAGCAGCTCCTCCAGCAGCTCCTGCAGCAGCTCCTCCAGCACTAACTCCAGCAGCTCCTTCAGCAGCTCCTCCAGCACTATTTCCAGCAGCTCCTCAAGCAGCTCCTCCAGCAGCTACTACAGCAGCTCCTACAGCAGCTCCTCCAGTAGCTCCTCCAGCACTAACTCCAGCAGCTCCTCCAGCAGCTCCTCCAGCACTAACTCCAGCAGCTCCTCCAGCAGCTCCTCCAGCACTAACTCCAGCACTAACTCCAGTACAAACTCCAGCAGCTCCTCCAGCACTAACTTCAGCACTAACTCCAGCACTAACTCCAGCACTAACTCCAGCAGCTCCTCCAGCACTAACTCCAGCAGTTCCTCCAGCACTAACTCCAGCAGCTCCTCCAGCACTAACTCCAGCAGCTCCTCCAGCGGCTCCTCCAGCACTAACTCCAGCAGCTCCTCCAGCAGCTCCTCCAGCACTTACTCCAGCAGTACCTCCAGCAGCTCTTCGAGCACTAACTCCAGCAGCTCCTCCATCAGCTCCTCCAGCAGCTCCTCCAGCACTAACTCCAGCAGCTCCTCCAGCACTAACTCCAGCAGCTCCTCCAGCACTGACTACAGCAGCTCCTCCAAGAGCTCGTCCAGCACTAACTCCAGCAGCTCCTCCAGCAGCTCATCCAGCACTAACTCCAGCAGCACCTCCAGCAGCTCCTCCAGCACTAACTCCAGCAGCTCCTCCAGCACTAACTCCAGCAGTTCTTCCAGCACTAACTCCAGCAGCTACTCCAGCACTAATTCCAGCAGCACCTCAAGCAGCTCCTCCAGCACTAACTCCAGCAGCTCCTCCAGCAGCTCCTCCAGCACTAACTCCAGCAGCACCTCCAGCAGCTCCTCCAGCACTAACTCCAGCAGCTCCTCCAGCACTAGCTCCAGCTTCTCATCCAGCCCTAACTCCAGTAGCTCCTCCAGCAGCTCCTACAGCACTAACTCCAACAGCTCCTCCAGCAGCTCCTGCAGCAGCTCCTCCAGCACTAACTCCAGCAGCTCCTCCAGCACTAACTCTAGCAGCTCCTTCGGCAGCTCCTCCAGCACTATTTCCAGCAGCTCCTCAAGCAGCTCCTCCAGCAGCTCCTCCAGCAGCTCCTCCAGCACTAACTCCAGTACAAACTCCAGCAGCTCCTCCAGCACTAACTCCAGCACTAACTCCAGCACTAACTCCAGCAGCTCCTCCAGCACTAACTCCAGCAGTTCCTCCAGCACTAACTCCAGGACTAACTCCAGCAGCTCCTCCAGCAGCTCCTCCAGCACTAACTCCAGCAGCTCCTCCAGCAGCTCCTCCAGCACTAACTCCAGCAGCTCCTCCAGCAGCTCCTCCAGCACTAACTCCAGCAGCTCCTCCAGCAGCTCTTCGAGCACTAACTCCAGCAGCTCCCCCATCAGCTCCTCCAGCAGCTCCTCCAGCACTAACTCCAGCAGCTCCTCCAGCACTAACTCCAGCAGCTCCTCCAGCACTAACTCCAGCAGCTCCTCCAGCACTGACTACAGCAGCTCCTCCAAGAGCTCCTCCAGCACTAACTCCAGCAGCTCCTCCAGCAGCTCATCCAGCACTAACTCCAGCAGCACCTCCAGCAGCTCCTCCAGCACTAACTCCAGCAGCTCCTCCAGCACTAACTCCAGCAGTTCCTCCAGCACTAACTCCAGCAGTTCCTCCAGCACTAATTCCAGCAGCACCTCAAGCAGCTCCTCCAGCACTAACTCCAGCAGCTCCTCCAGCAGCTCCTACAGCAGCTCCTCCAGCACTAACTCCAGCAGCTCCTCCAGCAGCTCCTCCAACACTAACTCCAGCAGCACCTCCAGCAGCTCCTCCAGCACTAGCTCCAGTAGCTCCTCCAGCCCTAACTCCAGTAGCTCCTCCAGCAGCTCCTACAGCACTAACTCCAGCAGCTCCTCCAGCAGCTCCTGCAGCAGCTCCTCCAGCACTAACTCCAGCAGCTCCTCCAGCAGCTCCTCCAGCACTAACTCCAGCAGCTCCTCCAGCACTAACTCCAGCAGCTCCTTCAGCAGCTCCTCCAGCACTATTTCCAGCAGCTCCTCAAGCAGCTCCTCCAGCAGCTACTACAGCAGCTCCTACAGCAGCTCCTCCAGTAGCTCCTCCAGCACTAACTCCAGAAGCTCCTCCAGCAGCTCCTCCAGCACTAACTCCAGCAGCTCCTCCAGCAGCTCCTCCAGCAGCTCCTCCAGCACTCACTCCAGTACAAACTCCAGCACTAACTCCAGCACTAACTCCAGCACTAACTCCAGCAGCTCCTCCAGCACTAACTCCAGCATTTCCTCCAGCACTAACTCCAGGACTAACTCCAGCAGCTCCTCCAGCACTAACTCCAGCAGTTCCTCCAGCAGCTCCTCCAGCACTAACTCCAGCAGCTCTTCCAGCAGCTCCTCCAGCAGCTCCTCCAGCACTAACTCCAGCAGCTCCTCCAGCAGCTCTTCGAGCACTAACTCCAGCAGCTCCTCCAGCAGCTCCTCCAGCACTGACTACAGCAGCTCCTCCAAGAGCTCCTCCAGCACTAACTCCAGCAGCTCCTCCAGCAGCTCATCCAGCACTAACTCCAGCAGCACCTCCAGCAGCTCCTCCAGCACTAACTCCAGCAGCTCCTCCAGCACTAACTCCAGCAGTTCCTCCAGCACTAACTCCAGCAGCTACTCCAGCACTAATTCCAGCAGCACCTCAAGCAGCTCCTCCAGCACTAACTCCAGCAGCTCCTCCAGCAGCTCCTCCAGCAGCTCCTCCAGCACTAACTACAGCAGCTCCTCCAGCAGTTCCTCCAGCAGTTCCTCCAGCACTAACTCCAGCAGCTCCTCCAGCACTAGCTCCAGCTTCTCCTCCAGCCCTAACTCCAGTAGGTCCTCCAGCAGCTCCTACAGCACTAACTCCAGCAACTCCTCCAGCAGCTCCTCCAGCACTAACTCCAGCAGCTCCTCCAGCACTAACTCCAGCACTAACTCCAGCACTAACTCTAGCAGCTCCTTCAGCAAGTCCTCCAGCACTATTTCCAGCAGCTCCTCAAGCAGCTCCTCCAGCAGCTCCTACAGCAGCTCCTCAAGTAGCTCCTCCAGCACTATCTCCAGCAGCTCCTCCAGCAGCTCCTCCAGCACTAACTCCAGCAGCTCCTCCAGCAGCTCCCCCAGCACTAACTCCAGTACAAACTCCAGCAGCTCCTCCAGCACTAACTCCAGCACTAACTTCAGCACTAACTCCAGCAGCTACTCCAGCACTAATTCCAGCAGCACCTCAAGCAGCTCCTCCAGCACTAACTCCAGCAGCTCCTCCAGCAGCTCCTCCAGCAGCTCCTCCAGCACTAACTCCAGCAGCTCCTCCAGCAGCTCCTCCAGCAGCTCCTCCAGCACTAACTCCAGCAGCTCCTACAGCAGCTCCTACAGCAGCTTCTCAAGTAGCTCCTCCAGCACTAACTCCAGCAGCTCCTCCAGCAGCTCCTCCAGCACTAACTCCAGCACTAACTCCAGCACTAACTCCAGCAGCTCCTCCAGCACTAACTCCAGCACTAACTCCAGCAGCTCCTCCAGCACTAACTCCAGCACTAACTCCAGCAACTCCTCCAGCACTAACTCCAGCAGCTCCTCCAGCACTAACTCCAGGACTAACTCCAGCAGCTCCTCCAGCAGCTCCTCCAGCACTAACTCCAGCAGCTCCTCAGGCAGCTCCTCCAGCACTAACTCCAGCAGCTCCTCCAGCAGCTCCTCCAGCACTAACTCCAGAAGCACCTCCAGCAGCTCCTCCAGCACTAACTGCAGCAGCTCCTCCAGCACTAACTCCAGCAATTCCTCCAGCACTAACTCCAGCAGCTACTCCAGAACTAATTCCAGCAGCTCCTCCAGCAGCTCCTCCAGCAGCTCCTTCAGCACTAACTCCAGCAGCTCCTCCAGCAACTCCTCCACCACTAACTCCAGCAGCTCCTCCAGCACTAATTCCAGCAGCACTTCAAGCAGCTCCTCCAGCACTAACTCCAGCACTAACTCCAGCAGCTCCTCCAGCACTAACTCCAGCAGCTCCTCCATCACTAACTCCAGCACTAACTCCAGCAGCTCATCCTGCACTAACTCCAGCAGCTCCTCCAGCAACTCTTCCAGCACTAACTCCAGCAGCTCCTCCAGCACTAACTCCAGCAGTTCCTCCAGCAGCTCCTCCAGAAGCTCCTCCAGCAGCTCCTCCCGCAGCTCCTCCAGCACTAATTCCAGCAGCTCCTCCAGCACTAACTCGAGCACCACCTCCAGCAGCTCCTCCAGCACTAACTCCAGCAGCTCCTCCAGCACTAACTCCAGCAGCTCCTCCAGCAGCTCCTCCAGCACTAACTCCAGCAGCTCCTCCAGCAGCTCCTCCAGCACTAACTACAGCAATAACTCCAGCACTAAGTCCAGTAGCTCCTCCAGCAGCTCCTCCAGCACTAACTCCAGCAGCTCCTCCAGCAGCTCCTCCAGCAGCCCCTCCAGCACTAACTCCAGCAGCTCCTCCAGCAGCTCCTCCAGTAGCTCCTCCAGCACTAACTCCAGCAGCTCCTCCAGCACTAACTCCAGCAGCTCCTCCAGCACTAACTCCAGCAGCTCCTCCAGCAGCTCCTCCAGCACTAACTCCAGAAGCACCTCCAGCAGCTCCTCCAGCACTAACTGCAGCAGCTCCTCCAGCACTAACTCCAGCAGTTCCTCCAGCACTAACTCCAGCAGCTACTCCAGCACTAATTCCAGCAGCTCCTCCAGCAGCTCCTTCAGCACCAACTCCAGCAGCTCCTCCAGCAACTCCTCCACCACTAACTCCAGCAGCTCCTCCAGCACTAATTCCAGCAGCACCTCAAGCAGCTCCTCCAGCACTAACTCCAGCACTAACTCCAGCACTAACTCCAGCAGCTCCTCCAGCAGCTCCCCCAGCACTAACTCCAGCAGCTCCTCCAGCAGCTCCTCCAGCACTAACTCCAGCAGCTCCTCCAGCAGCTCCTCCAGCACTAACTCCAGAAGCACCTCCAGCAGCTCCTCCAGCACTAACTCCAGCAGCTCCTCCAGCACTAACTCCAGCAGTTCCTCCAGCACTAACTCCAGCAGCTACTCCAGCAGCTCCTCCAGCACTAACTCCAGCAGCTCCTCCAGCAACTCCTCCACCACTAACTCCAGCAACTCCTCCAGCACTAACTCCAGCAGCTCCTCCAGCACTAACTACAGCACTAACTCCAGCAGCTCCTCCAGCAGCTCCCCCAGCACTAACTCCAGCAGCTCCTCCAGCAGCTCCTCCAGCACTAACTCCAGCAGCTCCTCCAGCAGCTCCTCCAGCACTAACTCCAGAAGCACCTCCAGCAGCTCCTCCAGCACTAACTGCAGCAGCTCCTCCAGCACTAACTCCAGCAGTTCCTCCAGCACTAACTCCAGCAGCTACTCCAGAACTAATTCCAGCAGCTCCTCCAGCACTAACTCCAGCAGTTCCTCCAGCAACTCCTCCACCACTAACTCCAGCAGCTCCTCCAGCACTAATTCCAGCAGCACCTCAAGCAGCTCCTCCAGCACTAACTCCAGCACTAACTCCAGCACTAACTCCAGCAGCTCCTCCAGCACTAACTCCAGCAGCTCCTCCAGCACTAACTCGAGCACCACCTCCAGCAGCTCCTCCAGCACTAACTCCAGCAGCTCCTCCAGCACTAACTCCAGCAGCTCCTCCAGCAGCTCCTCCAGCACTAACTCCAGCACTAACTCCAGCAGCTCCTCCAGCACTAACTACAGCAATAACTCCAGCACTAATTCCAGCAGCACCTCAAGCAGCTCCTCCAGCACTAACTCCAGCACTAACTCCAGCACTAACTCCAGCAGCTCCTCCAGCACTAACTCCAGCAGCTCCTCCAGCACTAACTCCAGCACTAACTCCAGCACTAACTCCAGCAGCTCCTCCAGCAGCTCCCCCAGCACTAACTCCAGCAGCTCCTCCAGCAGCTCCTCCAGCACTAACTCCAGCAGCTCCTCCAGCAGCTCCTCCAGCACTAACTCCAGAAGCACCTCCAGCAGCTCCTCCAGCACTAACTCCAGCAGCTCCTCCAGCACTAACTCCAGCAGTTCCTCCAGCACTAACTCCAGCAGCTACTCCAGCAGCTCCTCCAGCACTAACTCCAGCAGCTCCTCCAGCAACTCCTCCACCACTAACTCCAGCAACTCCTCCAGCACTAACTCCAGCAGCTCCTCCAGCACTAACTACAGCACTAACTCCAGCAGCTCCTCCAGCAGCTCCCCCAGCACTAACTCCAGCACTAACTCCAGCAGCTCCTCCAGCAGCTCCCCCAGCACTAACTCCAGCAGCTCCTCCAGCAGCTCCTCCAGCACTAACTCCAGCAGCTCCTCCAGCAGCTCCTCCAGCACTAACTCCAGAAGCACCTCCAGCAGCTCCTCCAGCACTAACTCCAGCAGCTCCTCCAGCACTAACTCCAGCAGTTCCTCCAGCACTAACTCCAGCAGCTACTCCAGCAGCTCCTCCAGCACTAACTCCAGCAGCTCCTCCAGCAACTCCTCCACCACTAACTCCAGCAACTCCTCCAGCACTAACTCCAGCAGCTCCTCCAGCACTAACTACAGCACTAACTCCAGCAGCTCCTCCAGCAGCTCCCCCAGCACTAACTCCAGCAGCTCCTCCAGCAGCTCCTCCAGCACTAACTCCAGCAGCTCCTCCAGCAGCTCCTCCAGCACTAACTCCAGAAGCACCTCCAGCAGCTCCTCCAGCACTAACTGCAGCAGCTCCTCCAGCACTAACTCCAGCAGTTCCTCCAGCACTAACTCCAGCAGCTACTCCAGAACTAATTCCAGCAGCTCCTCCAGCACTAACTCCAGCAGTTCCTCCAGCAACTCCTCCACCACTAACTCCAGCAGCTCCTCCAGCACTAATTCCAGCAGCACCTCAAGCAGCTCCTCCAGCACTAACTCCAGCACTAACTCCAGCACTAACTCCAGCAGCTCCTCCAGCACTAACTCCAGCAGCTCCTCCAGCACTAACTCCAGCACCACCTCCAGCAGCTCCTCCAGCACTAACTCCAGCAGCTCCTCCAGCACTAACTCCAGCAGCTCCTCCAGCAGCTCCTCCAGCACTAACTCCAGCACTAACTCCAGCAGCTCCTCCAGCACTAACTACAGCAATAACTCCAGCACTAATTCCAGCAGCACCTCAAGCAGCTCCTCCAGCACTAACTCCAGCACTAACTCCAGCACTAACTCCAGCAGCTCCTCCAGCACTAACTCCAGCAGCTCCTCCAGCACTAACTCCAGCACTAACTCCAGCAGCTCATCCTGCACTAACTCCAGCAGCTCCTCCAGCAACTCTTCCAGCACTAACTCCAGCAGCTCCTCCAGCACTAACTCCAGCAGTTCCTCCAGCAGCTCCTCCAGAAGCTCCTCCAGCAGCTCCGCCAGCAGCTCCTCCAGCACTAACTCCAGCAGCTCCTCCCGCAGCTCCTCCAGCACTAATTCCAGCAGCTCCTCCAGCACTAACTCCAGCACCACCTCCAGCAGCTCCTCCAGCACTAACTCCAGCAGCTCCTCCAGCAGCTCCTCCAGCACTAACTCCAGCACTAACTCCAGTAGCTCCTCGAGCAGCTCCTCCAGCACTAACTCCAGCAGCTCCTCCAGCAGCTCCTCCAGCAGCTCCTCCAGCAGCTCCTCCAGCACTAACTCCAGCAGCTCCTCCAGCAGCTCCTCCAGTAGCTCCTCCAGCACTAACTCCAGCAGCACCTCCAGCACTAACTCCAGCAGCTCCTCCAGCACTAACTCCAGCAGCTCCTCCAGCAGTTCCTCCAGCACTATCTCCAGCATTAACTCCAGCAGCTCCTCCAGCACTAACTCCAGCACTAACTCAAGCAGCTCCTCCAGCACTAACTCCAGCAGCTCCTCCAGCAGCTCCTCCAGCAGCTCCTCCAGCACTAACTCCAGCAGCTCCTCCAGCACTAACTCCAGCAGCTCCTCCAGCACTAACTCCAGCAGCTCCTCCAGCAGCTCCTCCAGCAGTTCCTCCAGCACTATCTCCAGCATTAACTCCAGCAGCTCCTCCAGCACTAACTCCAGCACTAACTCAAGCAGTTCCTCCAGCACTAACTCCAGCAGCTCCTCCAGCAGCTCCTCCAGCAGCTCCTCCAGCACTAACTCCAGCAGCTCCTCCAGCAGCTCCTCCAGCACTAACTCCAGCAGCACCTCCAGCAGCTCCTCCAGCACTAGCTCCAGCAGCTCCTCCAGCCCTAACTCCAGTAGCTCCTCCAGCAGCTCCTACAGCACTAACTCCAGCAGCTCCTCCAGCAGCTCCTGCAGCAGCTCCTCCAGCACTAACTCCAGCAGCTCCTCCAGCACTAACTCCAGCAGCTCCTCCAGCACTAACTCTAGCAGCTCCTTCAGCAGCTCCTCCAGCACTATTTCCTGCAGCTCCTCAAGCAGCTCCTCCAGCAGCTCCTACAGCAGCTTCTCAAGTAGCTCCTCCAGCACTAACTCCAGCAGCACCTCCAGCAGCTCCTCCTGCACTATCTCCAGCAGCTCCTCCAGCAGCTCATACAGCACTAACTCCAGCAGCTCCTCCAGCAGCTCCTCCAGCACTAACTCCAGCACTAACTCCAGCAGCTCCCCAAGCAGCTCCTCCAGCACTAACTCCAGCACTAACTCCAGCAGCTCCTCCAGCACTAACTCCAGCACTAACTCCAGCACTAACTCCAGCAACTCCTCCAGCACTAACTCCAGCAGCTCCTCCAGCACTAACTCCAGGACTAACTCCAGCAGCTCCTCCAGCAGCTCCTGCAGCACTAACTCCAGCAGCTCCTCCAGCAGCTCCTCCAGCACTAACTCAAGCAGCTCCTCCAGCAGCTCCTCCAGCACTAACTCCAGAAGCACCTCCAGCAGCTCCTACAGCACTAACTCCAGCAGCTCCTCCAGCACTAACTCCAGCAGCTCCTCCAGCAGCTCCTCCAGCACTAACTCCAGCACTAACTCCAGTAGCTCCTCGAGCAGCTCCTCCAGCACTAACTCCAGCAGCTCCTCCAGCAGCTCCTCCAGCAGCTCCTCCAGCAGCTCCTCCAGCACTAACTCCAGCAGCTCCTCCAGCAGCTCCTCCAGTAGCTCCTCCAGCACTAACTCCAGCAGCACCTCCAGCACTAACTCCAGCAGCTCCTCCAGCACTAACTCCAGCAGCTCCTCCAGCAGTTCCTCCAGCACTATCTCCAGCATTAACTCCAGCAGCTCCTCCAGCACTAACTCCAGCACTAACTCAAGCAGCTCCTCCAGCACTAACTCCAGCAGCTCCTCCAGCAGCTCCTCCAGCAGCTCCTCCAGCACTAACTCCAGCAGCTCCTCCAGCACTAACTCCAGCAGCTCCTCCAGCAGCTCCTCCAGCACTAACTCCAGCACTAACTCCAGCAGCTCCTCCAGCACTAACTACAGCAATAACTCCAGCACTAATTCCAGCAGCACCTCAAGCAGCTCCTCCAGCACTAACTCCAGCACTAACTCCAGCACTAACTCCAGCAGCTCCTCCAGCACTAACTCCAGCAGCTCCTCCAGCACTAACTCCAGCACTAACTCCAGCAGCTCATCCTGCACTAACTCCAGCAGCTCCTCCAGCAACTCTTCCAGCACTAACTCCAGCAGCTCCTCCAGCACTAACTCCAGCAGTTCCTCCAGCAGCTCCTCCAGAAGCTCCTCCAGCAGCTCCGCCAGCAGCTCCTCCAGCACTAACTCCAGCAGCTCCTCCCGCAGCTCCTCCAGCACTAATTCCAGCAGCTCCTCCAGCACTAACTCCAGCACCACCTCCAGCAGCTCCTCCAGCACTAACTCCAGCAGCTCCTCCAGCAGCTCCTCCAGCACTAACTCCAGCACTAACTCCAGTAGCTCCTCGAGCAGCTCCTCCAGCACTAACTCCAGCAGCTCCTCCAGCAGCTCCTCCAGCAGCTCCTCCAGCAGCTCCTCCAGCACTAACTCCAGCAGCTCCTCCAGCAGCTCCTCCAGTAGCTCCTCCAGCACTAACTCCAGCAGCACCTCCAGCACTAACTCCAGCAGCTCCTCCAGCACTAACTCCAGCAGCTCCTCCAGCAGTTCCTCCAGCACTATCTCCAGCATTAACTCCAGCAGCTCCTCCAGCACTAACTCCAGCACTAACTCAAGCAGCTCCTCTAGCACTAACTCCAGCAGCTCCTCCAGCAGCTCCTCCAGCAGCTCCTCCAGCACTAACTCCAGCAGCTCCTCCAGCACTAACTCCAGCAGCTCCTCCAGCACTAACTCCAGCAGCTCCTCCAGCAGCTCCTCCAGCAGTTCCTCCAGCACTATCTCCAGCATTAACTCCAGCAGCTCCTCCAGCACTAACTCCAGCACTAACTCAAGCAGTTCCTCCAGCACTAACTCCAGCAGCTCCTCCAGCAGCTCCTCCAGCAGCTCCTCCAGCACTAACTCCAGCAGCTCCTCCAGCAGCTCCTCCAGCACTAACTCCAGCAGCACCTCCAGCAGCTCCTCCAGCACTAGCTCCAGCAGCTCCTCCAGCCCTAACTCCAGTAGCTCCTCCAGCAGCTCCTACAG
Source organism: Cololabis saira (assembly GCF_033807715.1). Lineage (NCBI taxonomy): Eukaryota > Metazoa > Chordata > Actinopteri > Beloniformes > Belonidae > Cololabis > Cololabis saira. The sequence continues at coordinate 363,316 of NW_026906201.1, read as the reverse complement.
CACTAACTCCAGCAGCTCCTCCAGCAGCTCCTGCAGCAGCTCCTCCAGCACTAACTCCAGCAGCTCCTCCAGCACTAACTCCAGCAGCTCCTCCAGCACTAACTCTAGCAGCTCCTTCAGCAGCTCCTCCAGCACTATTTCCTGCAGCTCCTCAAGCAGCTCCTCCAGCAGCTCCTACAGCAGCTTCTCAAGTAGCTCCTCCAGCACTAACTCCAGCAGCACCTCCAGCAGCTCCTCCTGCACTATCTCCAGCAGCTCCTCCAGCAGCTCATACAGCACTAACTCCAGCAGCTCCTCCAGCAGCTCCTCCAGCACTAACTCCAGCACTAACTCCAGCAGCTCCCCAAGCAGCTCCTCCAGCACTAACTCCAGCACTAACTCCAGCAGCTCCTCCAGCACTAACTCCAGCACTAACTCCAGCACTAACTCCAGCAACTCCTCCAGCACTAACTCCAGCAGCTCCTCCAGCACTAACTCCAGGACTAACTCCAGCAGCTCCTCCAGCAGCTCCTGCAGCACTAACTCCAGCAGCTCCTCCAGCAGCTCCTCCAGCACTAACTCAAGCAGCTCCTCCAGCAGCTCCTCCAGCACTAACTCCAGAAGCACCTCCAGCAGCTCCTACAGCACTAACTCCAGCAGCTCCTCCAGCACTAACTCCAGCAGCTCCTCCAGCAGCTCCTCCAGCACTAACTCCAGCACTAACTCCAGTAGCTCCTCGAGCAGCTCCTCCAGCACTAACTCCAGCAGCTCCTCCAGCAGCTCCTCCAGCAGCTCCTCCAGCAGCTCCTCCAGCACTAACTCCAGCAGCTCCTCCAGCAGCTCCTCCAGTAGCTCCTCCAGCACTAACTCCAGCAGCACCTCCAGCACTAACTCCAGCAGCTCCTCCAGCACTAACTCCAGCAGCTCCTCCAGCAGTTCCTCCAGCACTATCTCCAGCATTAACTCCAGCAGCTCCTCCAGCACTAACTCCAGCACTAACTCAAGCAGCTCCTCCAGCACTAACTCCAGCAGCTCCTCCAGCAGCTCCTCCAGCAGCTCCTCCAGCACTAACTCCAGCAGCTCCTCCAGCACTAACTCCAGCAGCTCCTCCAGCACTAACTCCAGCAGCTCCTCCAGCAGCTCCTCCAGCAGTTCCTCCAGCACTATCTCCAGCATTAACTCCAGCAGCTCCTCCAGCACTAACTCCAGCACTAACTCAAGCAGTTCCTCCAGCACTAACTCCAGCAGCTCCTCCAGCAGCTCCTCCAGCAGCTCCTCCAGCACTAACTCCAGCAGCTCCTCCAGCAGCTCCTCCAGCACTAACTCCAGCAGCACCTCCAGCAGCTCCTCCAGCACTAGCTCCAGCAGCTCCTCCAGCCCTAACTCCAGTAGCTCCTCCAGCAGCTCCTACAGCACTAACTCCAGCAGCTCCTCCAGCAGCTCCTGCAGCAGCTCCTCCAGCACTAACTCCAGCAGCTCCTCCAGCACTAACTCCAGCAGCTCCTCCAGCACTAACTCTAGCAGCTCCTTCAGCAGCTCCTCCAGCACTATTTCCTGCAGCTCCTCAAGCAGCTCCTCCAGCAGCTCCTACAGCAGCTTCTCAAGTAGCTCCTCCAGCACTAACTCCAGCAGCACCTCCAGCAGCTCCTCCTGCACTATCTCCAGCAGCTCCTCCAGCAGCTCATACAGCACTAACTCCAGCAGCTCCTCCAGCAGCTCCTCCAGCACTAACTCCAGCACTAACTCCAGCAGCTCCCCAAGCAGCTCCTCCAGCACTAACTCCAGCACTAACTCCAGCAGCTCCTCCAGCACTAACTCCAGCACTAACTCCAGCACTAACTCCAGCAACTCCTCCAGCACTAACTCCAGCAGCTCCTCCAGCACTAACTCCAGGACTAACTCCAGCAGCTCCTCCAGCAGCTCCTGCAGCACTAACTCCAGCAGCTCCTCCAGCAGCTCCTCCAGCACTAACTCAAGCAGCTCCTCCAGCAGCTCCTCCAGCACTAACTCCAGAAGCACCTCCAGCAGCTCCTACAGCACTAACTCCAGCAGCTCCTCCAGCACTAACTCCAGCAGTTCCTCCAGCAGTTCCTCCAGCAGCTACTCCAGCACTAATTCCAGCAGCTCCTCCAGCAGCTCCTCCAGCAGCTCCTTCAGCACTAACTCCAGCAGCTCCTCCAGCAACTCCTCCACCACTAACTCCAGCAGTTCCTCCAGCACTAATTCCAGCAGCACCTCAAGCAGCTCCTCCAGCACTAACTCCAGCACTAACTCCAGCACTAACTCCAGCAGCTCCTCCAGCATTAACTCCAGCAGCTCCTCCAGCACTAACTCCAGCAGCTCCTCCAAGAGCTCCTCCAGCACTAACTCCAGCAGCTCCTCCAGCAGCTCATCCAGCACTAACTCCAGCAGCACCTCCAGCAGCTCCTCCAGCACTAACTCCAGCAGCTCCTCCAGCACTAACTCCAGCAGTTAATCCAGCACTAACTCCAGCAGCTACTCCAGCACTAATTCCAGCAGCACCTCAAGCAGCTCCTCCAGCACTAACTCCAGCAGCTCCTCCAGCAGCTCCTCCAGCAGCTCCTCCAGCACTAACTCCAACAGCTCCTCCAGCAGCACCTCCAGCAGCTCCTCCAGCACTAACTCCAGCAGCTCCTCCAGCACTAGCTCCAGCAGCTCCTCCAGCCCTAACTCCAGTAGCTCCTCCAGCAGCTCCTACAGCACTAACTCCAGCAGCTCCTGCAGCAGCTCCTCCAGCACTAACTCCAGCAGCTCCTCCAGCAACTCCTCCAGCACTAACTCCAGCAGCTCCTCAAGCACTAACTCTAGCAGCTCCTTCAGCAGCTCCTCCAGCACTATTTCCTGCAGCTCCTCCAGCAGCTCCTCCAGCACTTACTCCAGCAGCTCCTCCAGCAGCTCCTCCAGCACTAACTCCAGCAGCTCCTCCAGCAGCTCCTCCAGCACTAACTCTAGCAGCTCCTTCAGCAGCTCCTCCAGCACTATTTCCTGCAGCTCCTCAAGCAGCTCCTCCAGCAGCTCCTACAGCAGCTTCTCAAGTAGCTCCTCCAGCACTAACTCCAGCAGCACCTCCAGCAGCTCCTCCTGCACTATCTCCAGCAGCTCCTCCAGCAGCTCATACAGCACTAACTCCAGCAGCTCCTCCAGCAGCTCCTCCAGCACTAACTCCAGCACTAACTCCAGCAGCTCCCCAAGCAGCTCCTCCAGCACTAACTCCAGCACTAACTCCAGCAGCTCCTCCAGCACTAACTCCAGCACTAACTCCAGCAACTCCTCCAGCACTAACTCCAGCAGCTCCTCCAGCACTAACTCCAGGACTAACTCCAGCAGCTCCTCCAGCAGCTCCTGCAGCACTAACTCCAGCAGCTCCTCCAGCAGCTCCTCCAGCACTAACTCAAGCAGCTCCTCCAGCAGCTCCTCCAGCACTAACTCCAGAAGCACCTCCAGCAGCTCCTACAGCACTAACTCCAGCAGCTCCTCCAGCACTAACTCCAGCAGTTCCTCCAGCAGTTCCTCCAGCAGCTACTCCAGCACTAATTCCAGCAGCTCCTCCAGCAGCTCCTCCAGCAGCTCCTTCAGCACTAACTCCAGCAGCTCCTCCAGCAACTCCTCCACCACTAACTCCAGCAGTTCCTCCAGCACTAATTCCAGCAGCACCTCAAGCAGCTCCTCCAGCACTAACTCCAGCACTAACTCCAGCACTAACTCCAGCAGCTCCTCCAGCATTAACTCCAGCAGCTCCTCCAGCACTAACTCCAGCAGCTCCTCCAAGAGCTCCTCCAGCACTAACTCCAGCAGCTCCTCCAGCAGCTCATCCAGCACTAACTCCAGCAGCACCTCCAGCAGCTCCTCCAGCACTAACTCCAGCAGCTCCTCCAGCACTAACTCCAGCAGTTAATCCAGCACTAACTCCAGCAGCTACTCCAGCACTAATTCCAGCAGCACCTCAAGCAGCTCCTCCAGCACTAACTCCAGCAGCTCCTCCAGCAGCTCCTCCAGCAGCTCCTCCAGCACTAACTCCAGCAGCTCCTCCAGCAGCACCTCCAGCAGCTCCTCCAGCACTAACTCCAGCAGCTCCTCCAGCACTAGCTCCAGCAGCTCCTCCAGCCCTAACTCCAGTAGCTCCTCCAGCAGCTCCTACAGCACTAACTCCAGCAGCTCCTGCAGCAGCTCCTCCAGCACTAACTCCAGCAGCTCCTCCAGCAACTCCTCCAGCACTAACTCCAGCAGCTCCTCAAGCACTAACTCTAGCAGCTCCTTCAGCAGCTCCTCCAGCACTATTTCCTGCAGCTCCTCCAGCAGCTCCTCCAGCACTTACTCCAGCAGCTCCTCCAGCAGCTCCTCCAGCACTAACTCCAGCAGCTCCTCCAGCAGCTCCTCCAGCACGAACTCTAGCAGCTCCTTCAGCAGCTCCTCCAGCACTATTTCCTGCAGCTCCTCAAGCAGCTCCTCCAGCAGCTCCTACAGCAGCTTCTCAAGTAGCTCCTCCAGCACTAACTCCAGCAGCACCTCCAGCAGCTCCTCCTGCACTATCTCCAGCAGCTCCTCCAGCAGCTCATACAGCACTAACTCCAGCAGCTCCTCCAGCAGCTCCTACAGCACTAACTCCAGCACTAACTCCAGCAGCTCCCCAAGCAGCTCCTCCAGCACTAACTCCAGCACTAACTCCAGCAGCTCCTCCAGCACTAACTCCAGCACTAACTCCAGCACTAACTCCAGCAACTCCTCCAGCACTAACTCCAGCAGCTCCTCCAGCACTAACTCCAGGACTAACTCCAGCAGCTCCTCCAGCAGCTCCTGCAGCACTAACTCCAGCAGCTCCTCCAGCAGCTCCTCCAGCACTAACTCAAGCAGCTCCTCCAGCAGCTCCTCCAGCACTAACTCCAGAAGCACCTCCAGCAGCTCCTACAGCACTAACTCCAGCAGCTCCTCCAGCACTAACTCCAGCAGTTCCTCCAGCAGTTCCTCCAGCAGCTACTCCAGCACTAATTCCAGCAGCTCCTCCAGCAGCTCCTCCAGCAGCTCCTTCAGCACTAACTCCAGCAGCTCCTCCAGCAACTCCTCCACCACTAACTCCAGCAGTTCCTCCAGCACTAATTCCAGCAGCACCTCAAGCAGCTCCTCCAGCACTAACTCCAGCACTAACTCCAGCACTAACTCCAGCAGCTCCTCCAGCATTAACTCCAGCAGCTCCTCCAAGAGCTCCTCCAGCACTAACTCCAGCAGCTCCTCCAGCAGCTCATCCAGCACTAACTCCAGCAGCACCTCCAGCAGCTCCTCCAGCACTAACTCCAGCAGCTCCTCCAGCACTAACTCCAGCAGTTAATCCAGCACTAACTCCAGCAGCTACTCCAGCACTAATTCCAGCAGCACCTCAAGCAGCTCCTCCAGCACTAACTCCAGCAGCTCCTCCAGCAGCTCCTCCAGCAGCTCCTCCAGCACTAACTCCAGCAGCTCCTCCAGCAGCACCTCCAGCAGCTCCTCCAGCACTAACTCCAGCAGCTCCTCCAGCACTAGCTCCATCAGCTCCTCCAGCCCTAACTCCAGTAGCTCCTCCAGCAGCTCCTACAGCACTAACTCCAGCAGCTCCTGCAGCAGCTCCTCCAGCACTAACTCCAGCAGCTCCTCCAGCAACTCCTCCAGCACTAACTCCAGCAGCTCCTCAAGCACTAACTCTAGCAGCTCCTTCAGCAGCTCCTCCAGCACTATTTCCTGCAGCTCCTCAAGCAGCTCCTCCAGCACTAACTCCAGCAGCTCCTCCAGCAGCTCCTCCAGCACTTACTCCAGCAGCTCCTCCAGCAGCTCCTCCAGCACTAACTCCAGCAGCTCCTCCAGCACTAACTCCAGCACTAACTCCAGCAGCTCCTCCAGCACTAACTCCAGCACTAACTCCAGCAACTCCTCCAGCACTAACTCCAGCAGCTCCTCCAGCACTAACTCCAGCACTAACTCCAGCAGCTCCTCCAGCAGCTCCTCCAGCACTAACTCCAGCAGCTCCTCCAGCAGCTCCTCCAGCACTAACTCCAGCAGCTCCTCCAGCACTAATTCCAGCAGCACCTCAAGCAGCTCCTCCAGCACTAACTCAAGCACTAACTCCAGCACTAACTCCAGCAGCTCCTCCAGCACTAACTCCAGCAGCTCCTCCAGCACTAACTCCAGCACTAACTCCAGAAGCTCATCCTGCACTAACTCCAGCAGCTCCTCCAGCAACTCTTCCAGCACTAACTCCAGCAGCTCCTCCAGCACTAACTCCAGCAGTTCCTCCAGCAGCTCCTCCAGAAGCTCCTCCAGCAGCTCCGCCAGCAGCTCCTCCAGCACTAACTCCAGCAGCTCCTCCCGCAGCTCCTCCAGCACTAACTCCAGCAGCTCCTCCAGCACTAACTCCAGCACTAACTCCAGCAGCTCCTCCAGCAGCTCCTCCAGCACTAACTCCAGCAGCTCCTCCAGCACTAACTCTAGCAGCTCCTTCAGCAGCTCCTCCAGCACTATTTCCTGCAGCTCCTCAAGCAGCTCCTCCAGCACTAACTCCAGCAGCTCCTCCAGCAGCTCCTTCAGCACTTACTCCAGCAGCTCCTCCAGCAGCTCCTCCAGCACTAACTCCAGCACTAACTCCAGCAGCTCCTCCAGCACTAACTCCAGCACTAACTCCAGCAACTCCTCCAGCACTAACTCCAGCAGCTCCTCCAGCACTAACTACAGCACTAACTCCAGCAGCTCCTCCAGCAGCTCCCCCAGCACTAACTCCAGCAGCTCCTCCAGCAGCTCCTCCAGCACTAACTCCAGCAGCTCCTCCAGCAGCTCCTCCAGCACTAACTCCAGAAGCACCTCCAGCAGCTCCTCCAGCACTAACTCCAGCAGCTCCTCCAGCACTAACTCCAGCAGTTCCTCCAGCACTAACTCCAGCAGCTACTCCAGCAGCTCCTCCAGCAGCTCCTCCAGCACTAACTCCAGCAGCTCCTCCAGCAGCTCCTCCACCACTAACTCCAGCAACTCCTCCAGCACTAACTCCAGCAGCTCCTCCAGCACTAACTACAGCACTAACTCCAGCAGCTCCTCCAGCAGCTCCCCCAGCACTAACTCCAGCAGCTCCTCCAGCAGCTCCTCCAGCACTAACTCCAGCAGCTCCTCCAGCAGCTCCTCCAGCACTAACTCCAGAAGCACCTCCAGCAGCTCCTCCAGCACTAACTGCAGCAGCTCCTCCAGCACTAACTCCAGCAGTTCCTCCAGCACTAACTCCAGCAGCTACTCCAGAACTAATTCCAGCAGCTCCTCCAGCAGCTCCTCCAGCAGCTCCCTCAGCACTAACTCCAGCAGCTCCTCCAGCAACTCCTCCACCACTAACTCCAGCAGCTCCTCCAGCACTAATTCCAGCAGCACCTCAAGCAGCTCCTCCAGCACTAACTCCAGCACTAACTCCAGCACTAACTCCAGCAGCTCCTCCAGCACTAACTACAGCACTAACTCCAGCAGCTCCTCCAGCAGCTCCCCCAGCACTAACTCCAGCAGCTCCTCCAGCAGCTCCTCCAGCACTAACTCCAGCAGCTCCTCCAGCAGCTCCTCCAGCACTAACTCCAGAAGCACCTCCAGCAGCTCCTCCAGCACTAACTGCAGCAGCTCCTCCAGCACTAACTCCAGCAGTTCCTCCAGCACTAACTCCAGCAGCTACTCCAGAACTAATTCCAGCAGCTCCTCCAGCAGCTCCTCCAGCAGCTCCCTCAGCACTAACTCCAGCAGCTCCTCCAGCAACTCCTCCACCACTAACTCCAGCAGCTCCTCCAGCACTAATTCCAGCAGCACCTCAAGCAGCTCCTCCAGCACTAACTCCAGCACTAACTCCAGCACTAACTCCAGCAGCTCCTCCAGCACTAACTCCAGCAGCTCCTCCAGCACTAACTCCAGCACTAACTCCAGCAGCTCATCCTGCACTAACTCCAGCAGCTCCTCCAGCAACTCTTCCAGCACTAACTCCAGCAGCTCCTCCAGCAACTCTTCCAGCACTAACTCCAGCAGCTCCTCCAGCACTAACTCCAGCAGTTCCTCCAGCAGCTCCTCCAGAAGCTCCTCCAGCAGCTCCGCCAGCAGCTCCTCCAGCACTAACTCCAGCAGCTCCTCCCGCAGCTCCTCCAGCACTAATTCCAGCAGCTCCTCCAGCACTAACTCCAGCACCACCTCGAGCAGCTCCTCCAGCACTAACTCCAGCAGCTCCTCCAGCACTAACTCCAGCAGCTGCTCCAGCAGCTCCTCCAGCACTAACTCCAGCACTAACTCCAGCAGCTCCTCCAGCAGCTCCTCCAGCACTAACTCCAGCACTAACTCCAGGAGCTCCTCGAGCAGCTCCTCCAGCACTAACTCCAGCAGCTCCTCCAGCAGCTCCTCCAGCAGCTCCTCCAGCACTAACTCCAGCAGCTCCTCCAGCAGCTCCTCCAGTAGCTCCTCCAGCACTAACTCCAGCAGCTCCTCCAGCACTAACTCCATCAGCTCCTCCAGCACTAACTCCAGCAGCTCCTCCAGCAGCTCCTCCAGCAGTTCCTCCAGCACTAACTCCAGCAGCTCCTCCAGCACTAACTCCAGCACTAACTCCAGCAGCTCCTCCAGCACTAACTCTAGCAGCTCCTTCAGCAGCTCCTCCAGCACTATTTCCTGCAGCTCCTCAAGCAGCTCCTCCAGCAGCTCCTACAGCAGCTTCTCAAGTAGCTCCTCCAGCACTAACTCCAGCAGCACCTCCAGCAGCTCCTCCTGCACTATCTCCAGCAGCTCCTCCAGCAGCTCATACAGCACTAACTCCAGCAGCTCCTCCAGCAGCTCCTCCAGCACTAACTCCAGCACTAACTCCAGCAGCTCCCCAAGCAGCTCCTCCAGCACTAACTCCAGCACTAACTCCAGCAGCTCCTCCAGCACTAACTCCAGCACTAACTCCAGCACTAACTCCAGCAACTCCTCCAGCACTAACTCCAGCAGCTCCTCCAGCACTAACTCCAGGACTAACTCCAGCAGCTCCTCCAGCAGCTCCTGCAGCACTAACTCCAGCAGCTCCTCCAGCAGCTCCTCCAGCACTAACTCAAGCAGCTCCTCCAGCAGCTCCTCCAGCACTAACTCCAGAAGCACCTCCAGCAGCTCCTACAGCACTAACTCCAGCAGCTCCTCCAGCACTAACTCCAGCAGTTCCTCCAGCAGTTCCTCCAGCAGCTACTCCAGCACTAATTCCAGCAGCTCCTCCAGCAGCTCCTCCAGCAGCTCCTTCAGCACTAACTCCAGCAGCTCCTCCAGCAACTCCTCCACCACTAACTCCAGCAGTTCCTCCAGCACTAATTCCAGCAGCACCTCAAGCAGCTCCTCCAGCACTAACTCCAGCACTAACTCCAGCACTAACTCCAGCAGCTCCTCCAGCATTAACTCCAGCAGCTCCTCCAGCACTAACTCCAGCAGCTCCTCCAAGAGCTCCTCCAGCACTAACTCCAGCAGCTCCTCCAGCAGCTCATCCAGCACTAACTCCAGCAGCACCTCCAGCAGCTCCTCCAGCACTAACTCCAGCAGCTCCTCCAGCACTAACTCCAGCACTAACTCCAGCAGCTCCTCCAGCACTAACTCCAGCACTAACTCCAGCAACTCCTCCAGCACTAACTCCAGCAGCTCCTCCAGCACTAACTACAGCACTAACTCCAGCAGCTCCTCCAGCAGCTCCCCCAGCACTAACTCCAGCAGCTCCTCCAGCAGCTCCTCCAGCACTAACTCCAGCAGCTCCTCCAGCAGCTCCTCCAGCACTAACTCCAGAAGCACCTCCAGCAGCTCCTCCAGCACTAACTCCAGCAGCTCCTCCAGCACTAACTCCAGCAGTTCCTCCAGCACTAACTCCAGCAGCTACTCCAGCAGCTCCTCCAGCAGCTCCTCCAGCACTAACTCCAGCAGCTCCTCCAGCAGCTCCTCCACCACTAACTCCAGCAACTCCTCCAGCACTAACTCCAGCAGCTCCTCCAGCACTAACTACAGCACTAACTCCAGCAGCTCCTCCAGCAGCTCCCCCAGCACTAACTCCAGCAGCTCCTCCAGCAGCTCCTCCAGCACTAACTCCAGCAGCTCCTCCAGCAGCTCCTCCAGCACTAACTCCAGAAGCACCTCCAGCAGCTCCTCCAGCACTAACTGCAGCAGCTCCTCCAGCACTAACTCCAGCAGTTCCTCCAGCACTAACTCCAGCAGCTACTCCAGAACTAATTCCAGCAGCTCCTCCAGCAGCTCCTCCAGCAGCTCCCTCAGCACTAACTCCAGCAGCTCCTCCAGCAACTCCTCCACCACTAACTCCAGCAGCTCCTCCAGCACTAATTCCAGCAGCACCTCAAGCAGCTCCTCCAGCACTAACTCCAGCACTAACTCCAGCACTAACTCCAGCAGCTCCTCCAGCACTAACTACAGCACTAACTCCAGCAGCTCCTCCAGCAGCTCCCCCAGCACTAACTCCAGCAGCTCCTCCAGCAGCTCCTCCAGCACTAACTCCAGCAGCTCCTCCAGCAGCTCCTCCAGCACTAACTCCAGAAGCACCTCCAGCAGCTCCTCCAGCACTAACTGCAGCAGCTCCTCCAGCACTAACTCCAGCAGTTCCTCCAGCACTAACTCCAGCAGCTACTCCAGAACTAATTCCAGCAGCTCCTCCAGCAGCTCCTCCAGCAGCTCCCTCAGCACTAACTCCAGCAGCTCCTCCAGCAACTCCTCCACCACTAACTCCAGCAGCTCCTCCAGCACTAATTCCAGCAGCACCTCAAGCAGCTCCTCCAGCACTAACTCCAGCACTAACTCCAGCACTAACTCCAGCAGCTCCTCCAGCACTAACTCCAGCAGCTCCTCCAGCACTAACTCCAGCACTAACTCCAGCAGCTCATCCTGCACTAACTCCAGCAGCTCCTCCAGCAACTCTTCCAGCACTAACTCCAGCAGCTCCTCCAGCAACTCTTCCAGCACTAACTCCAGCAGCTCCTCCAGCACTAACTCCAGCAGTTCCTCCAGCAGCTCCTCCAGAAGCTCCTCCAGCAGCTCCGCCAGCAGCTCCTCCAGCACTAACTCCAGCAGCTCCTCCCGCAGCTCCTCCAGCACTAATTCCAGCAGCTCCTCCAGCACTAACTCCAGCACCACCTCGAGCAGCTCCTCCAGCACTAACTCCAGCAGCTCCTCCAGCACTAACTCCAGCAGCTGCTCCAGCAGCTCCTCCAGCACTAACTCCAGCACTAACTCCAGCAGCTCCTCCAGCAGCTCCTCCAGCACTAACTCCAGCACTAACTCCAGGAGCTCCTCGAGCAGCTCCTCCAGCACTAACTCCAGCAGCTCCTCCAGCAGCTCCTCCAGCAGCTCCTCCAGCACTAACTCCAGCAGCTCCTCCAGCAGCTCCTCCAGTAGCTCCTCCAGCACTAACTCCAGCAGCTCCTCCAGCACTAACTCCATCAGCTCCTCCAGCACTAACTCCAGCAGCTCCTCCAGCAGCTCCTCCAGCAGTTCCTCCAGCACTAACTCCAGCAGCTCCTCCAGCACTAACTCCAGCACTAACTCCAGCAGCTCCTCCAGCACTAACTCTAGCAGCTCCTTCAGCAGCTCCTCCAGCACTATTTCCTGCAGCTCCTCAAGCAGCTCCTCCAGCAGCTCCTACAGCAGCTTCTCAAGTAGCTCCTCCAGCACTAACTCCAGCAGCACCTCCAGCAGCTCCTCCTGCACTATCTCCAGCAGCTCCTCCAGCAGCTCATACAGCACTAACTCCAGCAGCTCCTCCAGCAGCTCCTCCAGCACTAACTCCAGCACTAACTCCAGCAGCTCCCCAAGCAGCTCCTCCAGCACTAACTCCAGCACTAACTCCAGCAGCTCCTCCAGCACTAACTCCAGCACTAACTCCAGCACTAACTCCAGCAACTCCTCCAGCACTAACTCCAGCAGCTCCTCCAGCACTAACTCCAGGACTAACTCCAGCAGCTCCTCCAGCAGCTCCTGCAGCACTAACTCCAGCAGCTCCTCCAGCAGCTCCTCCAGCACTAACTCAAGCAGCTCCTCCAGCAGCTCCTCCAGCACTAACTCCAGAAGCACCTCCAGCAGCTCCTACAGCACTAACTCCAGCAGCTCCTCCAGCACTAACTCCAGCAGTTCCTCCAGCAGTTCCTCCAGCAGCTACTCCAGCACTAATTCCAGCAGCTCCTCCAGCAGCTCCTCCAGCAGCTCCTTCAGCACTAACTCCAGCAGCTCCTCCAGCAACTCCTCCACCACTAACTCCAGCAGTTCCTCCAGCACTAATTCCAGCAGCACCTCAAGCAGCTCCTCCAGCACTAACTCCAGCACTAACTCCAGCACTAACTCCAGCAGCTCCTCCAGCATTAACTCCAGCAGCTCCTCCAGCACTAACTCCAGCAGCTCCTCCAAGAGCTCCTCCAGCACTAACTCCAGCAGCTCCTCCAGCAGCTCATCCAGCACTAACTCCAGCAGCACCTCCAGCAGCTCCTCCAGCACTAACTCCAGCAGCTCCTCCAGCACTAACTCCAGCAGTTAATCCAGCACTAACTCCAGCAGCTACTCCAGCACTAATTCCAGCAGCACCTCAAGCAGCTCCTCCAGCACTAACTCCAGCAGCTCCTCCAGCAGCTCCTCCAGCAGCTCCTCCAGCACTAACTCCAGCAGCTCCTCCAGCAGCACCTCCAGCAGCTCCTCCAGCACTAACTCCAGCAGCTCCTCCAGCACTAGCTCCAGCAGCTCCTCCAGCCCTAACTCCAGTAGCTCCTCCAGCAGCTCCTACAGCACTAACTCCAGCAGCTCCTGCAGCAGCTCCTCCAGCACTAACTCCAGCAGCTCCTCCAGCAACTCCTCCAGCACTAACTCCAGCAGCTCCTCAAGCACTAACTCTAGCAGCTCCTTCAGCAGCTCCTCCAGCACTATTTCCTGCAGCTCCTCAAGCAGCTCCTCCAGCACTAACTCCAGCAGCTCCTCCAGCAGCTCCTCCAGCACTTACTCCAGCAGCTCCTCCAGCAGCTCCTCCAGCACTAACTCCAGCAGCTCCTCCAGCAGCTCCTCCAGCACTAACTCCAGCACTAACTCCAGCAGCTCCTCCAGCACTAACTCCAGCACTAACTCCAGCAACTCCTCCAGCACTAACTCCAGCAGCTCCTCCAGCACTAACTCCAGCACTAACTCCAGCAGCTCCTCCAGCAGCTCCTCCAGCACTAACTCCAGCAGCTCCTCCAGCAGCTCCTCCAGCACTAACTCCAGCAGCTCCTCCAGCACTAATTCCAGGAGCACCTCAAGCAGCTCCTCCAGCACTAACTCAAGCACTAACTCCAGCACTAACTCCAGCAGCTCCTCCAGCACTAACTCCAGCAGCTCCTCCAGCACTAACTCCAGCACTAACTCCAGAAGCTCATCCTGCACTAACTCCAGCAGCTCCTCCAGCAACTCTTCCAGCACTAACTCCAGCAGCTCCTCCAGCACTAACTCCAGCAGTTCCTCCAGCAGCTCCTCCAGAAGCTCCTCCAGCAGCTCCGTCAGCAGCTCCTCCAGCACTAACTCCAGCAGCTCCTCCCGCAGCTCCTCCAGCACTAACTCCAGCAGCTCCTCCAGCACTAACTCCAGCACTAACTCCAGCAGCTCCTCCAGCAGCTCCTCCAGCACTAACTCCAGCAGCTCCTCCAGCACTAACTCTAGCAGCTCCTTCAGCAGCTCCTCCAGCACTATTTCCTGCAGCTCCTCAAGCAGCTCCTCCAGCACTAACTCCAGCAGCTCCTCCAGCAGCTCCTTCAGCACTTACTCCAGCAGCTCCTCCAGCAGCTCCTCCAGCACTAACTCCAGCACTAACTCCAGCAGCTCCTCCAGCACTAACTCCAGCACTAACTCCAGCAACTCCTCCAGCACTAACTCCAGCAGCTCCTCCAGCACTAACTACAGCACTAACTCCAGCAGCTCCTCCAGCAGCTCCCCCAGCACTAACTCCAGCAGCTCCTCCAGCAGCTCCTCCAGCACTAACTCCAGCAGCTCCTCCAGCAGCTCCTCCAGCACTAACTCCAGAAGCACCTCCAGCAGCTCCTCCAGCACTAACTCCAGCAGCTCCTCCAGCACTAACTCCAGCAGTTCCTCCAGCACTAACTCCAGCAGCTACTCCAGCAGCTCCTCCAGCAGCTCCTCCAGCACTAACTCCAGCAGCTCCTCCAGCAGCTCCTCCACCACTAACTCCAGCAACTCCTCCAGCACTAACTCCAGCAGCTCCTCCAGCACTAACTACAGCACTAACTCCAGCAGCTCCTCCAGCAGCTCCCCCAGCACTAACTCCAGCAGCTCCTCCAGCAGCTCCTCCAGCACTAACTCCAGCAGCTCCTCCAGCAGCTCCTCCAGCACTAACTCCAGAAGCACCTCCAGCAGCTCCTCCAGCACTAACTGCAGCAGCTCCTCCAGCACTAACTCCAGCAGTTCCTCCAGCACTAACTCCAGCAGCTACTCCAGAACTAATTCCAGCAGCTCCTCCAGCAGCTCCTCCAGCAGCTCCCTCAGCACTAACTCCAGCAGCTCCTCCAGCAACTCCTCCACCACTAACTCCAGCAGCTCCTCCAGCACTAATTCCAGCAGCACCTCAAGCAGCTCCTCCAGCACTAACTCCAGCACTAACTCCAGCACTAACTCCAGCAGCTCCTCCAGCACTAACTACAGCACTAACTCCAGCAGCTCCTCCAGCAGCTCCCCCAGCACTAACTCCAGCAGCTCCTCCAGCAGCTCCTCCAGCACTAACTCCAGCAGCTCCTCCAGCAGCTCCTCCAGCACTAACTCCAGAAGCACCTCCAGCAGCTCCTCCAGCACTAACTGCAGCAGCTCCTCCAGCACTAACTCCAGCAGTTCCTCCAGCACTAACTCCAGCAGCTACTCCACAACTAATTCCAGCAGCTCCTCCAGCAGCTCCTCCAGCAGCTCCCTCAGCACTAACTCCAGCAGCTCCTCCAGCAACTCCTCCACCACTAACTCCAGCAGCTCCTCCAGCACTAATTCCAGCAGCACCTCAAGCAGCTCCTCCAGCACTAACTCCAGCACTAACTCCAGCACTAACTCCAGCAGCTCCTCCAGCACTAACTCCAGCAGCTCCTCCAGCACTAACTCCAGCACTAACTCCAGCAGCTCATCCTGCACTAACTCCAGCAGCTCCTCCAGCAACTCTTCCAGCACTAACTCCAGCAGCTCCTCCAGCACTAACTCCAGCAGTTCCTCCAGCAGCTCCTCCAGAAGCTCCTCCAGCAGCTCCGCCAGCAGCTCCTCCAGCACTAACTCCAGCAGCTCCTCCCGCAGCTCCTCCAGCACTAATTCCAGCAGCTCCTCCAGCACTAACTCCAGCACCACCTCGAGCAGCTCCTCCAGCACTAACTCCAGCAGCTCCTCCAGCACTAACTCCAGCAGCTGCTCCAGCAGCTCCTCCAGCACTAACTCCAGCACTAACTCCAGCAGCTCCTCCAGCAGCTCCTCCAGCACTAACTCCAGCACTAACTCCAGTAGCTCCTCGAGCAGCTCCTCCAGCACTAACTCCAGCAGCTCCTCCAGCAGCTCCTCCAGCAGCTCCTCCAGCAGCTCCTCCAGCACTAACTCCAGCAGCTCCTCCAGCAGCTCCTCCAGTAGCTCCTCCAGCACTAACTCCAGCAGCTCCTCCAGCACTAACTCCAGCAGCTCCTCCTGCACTATCTCCAGCAGCTCCTCCAGCAGCTCATACAGCACTAACTCCAGCAGCACCTCCAGCAGCTCCTCCAGCACTAACTCCAGCACTATTTCCAGCAGCTCCTCAAGCAGCTCCTCAAGCAGCTCCTCCAGCAGCTACTACAGCAGCTCCTACAGCAGCTCCTCCAGTAGATCCTCCAGCACTAACTCCAGCAGCTCCTCCAGCAGCTCCTCCAGCTCTAACTCCAGCAGCTCCTCCAGCAGCTCCTCCAGCAGCTCCTCCAGCACTCACTCCAGTACAAACTCCAGCACTAACTCCAGCACTAACTCCAGCACTAACTCCAGCACTAACTCCAGCAGCTCCTCCAGCACTAACTCCAGCATTTCCTCCAGCACTAACTCCAGGACTAACTCCAGCAGCTCCTCCAGCACTAACTCCAGCAGCTCCTCCAGCAGCTCCCTCAGCACTAACTCCAGCAGCTCCTCCAGCAACTCCTCCACCACTAACTCCAGCAGCTCCTCCAGCACTAATTCCAGCAGCACCTCAAGCAGCTCCTCCAGCACTAACTCCAGCACTAACTCCAGCACTAACTCCAGCAGCTCCTCCAGCACTAACTCCAGCAGCTCCTCCAGCACTAACTCCAGCACTAACTCCAGCAGCTCATCCTGCACTAACTCCAGCAGCTCCTCCAGCAACTCTTCCAGCACTAACTCCAGCAGCTCCTCCAGCACTAACTCCAGCAGTTCCTCCAGCAGCTCCTCCAGAAGCTCCTCCAGCAGCTCCGCCAGCAGCTCCTCCAGCACTAACTCCAGCAGTTCCTCCAGCACTAACTCCAGCAGCTACTCCAGCAGCTCCTCCAGCAGCTCCTCCAGCACTAACTCCAGCAGCTCCTCCAGCAGCTCCTCCACCACTAACTCCAGCAACTCCTCCAGCACTAACTCCAGCAGCTCCTCCAGCACTAACTACAGCACTAACTCCAGCAGCTCCTCCAGCAGCTCCCCCAGCACTAACTCCAGCAGCTCCTCCAGCAGCTCCTCCAGCACTAACTCCAGCAGCTCCTCCAGCAGCTCCTCCAGCACTAACTCCAGAAGCACCTCCAGCAGCTCCTCCAGCACTAACTGCAGCAGCTCCTCCAGCACTAACTCCAGCAGTTCCTCCAGCACTAACTCCAGCAGCTACTCCAGAACTAATTCCAGCAGCTCCTCCAGCAGCTCCTCCAGCAGCTCCCTCAGCACTAACTCCAGCAGCTCCTCCAGCAACTCCTCCACCACTAACTCCAGCAGCTCCTCCAGCACTAATTCCAGCAGCACCTCAAGCAGCTCCTCCAGCACTAACTCCAGCACTAACTCCAGCACTAACTCCAGCAGCTCCTCCAGCACTAACTACAGCACTAACTCCAGCAGCTCCTCCAGCAGCTCCCCCAGCACTAACTCCAGCAGCTCCTCCAGCAGCTCCTCCAGCACTAACTCCAGCAGCTCCTCCAGCAGCTCCTCCAGCACTAACTCCAGAAGCACCTCCAGCAGCTCCTCCAGCACTAACTGCAGCAGCTCCTCCAGCACTAACTCCAGCAGTTCCTCCAGCACTAACTCCAGCAGCTACTCCAGAACTAATTCCAGCAGCTCCTCCAGCAGCTCCTCCAGCAGCTCCCTCAGCACTAACTCCAGCAGCTCCTCCAGCAACTCCTCCACCACTAACTCCAGCAGCTCCTCCAGCACTAATTCCAGCAGCACCTCAAGCAGCTCCTCCAGCACTAACTCCAGCACTAACTCCAGCACTAACTCCAGCAGCTCCTCCAGCACTAACTCCAGCAGCTCCTCCAGCACTAACTCC
The DNA here is from genome assembly GCF_033807715.1 of Cololabis saira. Taxonomy (NCBI): domain Eukaryota; kingdom Metazoa; phylum Chordata; class Actinopteri; order Beloniformes; family Belonidae; genus Cololabis; species Cololabis saira. The sequence continues at coordinate 345,846 of NW_026906201.1, read as the reverse complement.
AGCACTAACTCCAGCAGCTCATCCTGCACTAACTCCAGCAGCTCCTCCAGCAACTCTTCCAGCACTAACTCCAGCAGCTCCTCCAGCACTAACTCCAGCAGTTCCTCCAGCAGCTCCTCCAGAAGCTCCTCCAGCAGCTCCGCCAGCAGCTCCTCCAGCACTAACTCCAGCAGCTCCTCCCGCAGCTCCTCCAGCACTAATTCCAGCAGCTCCTCCAGCACTAACTCCAGCACCACCTCGAGCAGCTCCTCCAGCAGTAACTCCAGCAGCTCCTCCAGCACTAACTCCAGCAGCTGCTCCAGCAGCTCCTCCAGCACTAACTCCAGCACTAACTCCAGCAGCTCCTCCAGCAGCTCCTCCAGCACTAACTCCAGCACTAACTCCAGTAGCTCCTCGAGCAGCTCCTCCAGCACTAACTCCAGCAGCTCCTCCAGCAGCTCCTCCAGCAGCTCCTCCAGCAGCTCCTCCAGCACTAACTCCAGCAGCTCCTCCAGCAGCTCCTCCAGTAGCTCCTCCAGCACTAACTCCAGCAGCTCCTCCAGCACTAACTCCAGCAGCTCCTCCTGCACTATCTCCAGCAGCTCCTCCAGCAGCTCATACAGCACTAACTCCAGCAGCACCTCCAGCAGCTCCTCCAGCACTAACTCCAGCACTATTTCCAGCAGCTCCTCAAGCAGCTCCTCAAGCAGCTCCTCCAGCAGCTACTACAGCAGCTCCTACAGCAGCTCCTCCAGTAGATCCTCCAGCACTAACTCCAGCAGCTCCTCCAGCAGCTCCTCCAGCTCTAACTCCAGCAGCTCCTCCAGCAGCTCCTCCAGCAGCTCCTCCAGCACTCACTCCAGTACAAACTCCAGCACTAACTCCAGCACTAACTCCAGCACTAACTCCAGCACTAACTCCAGCAGCTCCTCCAGCACTAACTCCAGCATTTCCTCCAGCACTAACTCCAGGACTAACTCCAGCAGCTCCTCCAGCACTAACTCCAGCAGCTCCTCCAGCAGCTCCCTCAGCACTAACTCCAGCAGCTCCTCCAGCAACTCCTCCACCACTAACTCCAGCAGCTCCTCCAGCACTAATTCCAGCAGCACCTCAAGCAGCTCCTCCAGCACTAACTCCAGCACTAACTCCAGCACTAACTCCAGCAGCTCCTCCAGCACTAACTCCAGCAGCTCCTCCAGCACTAACTCCAGCACTAACTCCAGCAGCTCATCCTGCACTAACTCCAGCAGCTCCTCCAGCAACTCTTCCAGCACTAACTCCAGCAGCTCCTCCAGCACTAACTCCAGCAGTTCCTCCAGCAGCTCCTCCAGAAGCTCCTCCAGCAGCTCCGCCAGCAGCTCCTCCAGCACTAACTCCAGCAGTTCCTCCAGCACTAACTCCAGCAGCTACTCCAGCAGCTCCTCCAGCAGCTCCTCCAGCACTAACTCCAGCAGCTCCTCCAGCAGCTCCTCCACCACTAACTCCAGCAACTCCTCCAGCACTAACTCCAGCAGCTCCTCCAGCACTAACTACAGCACTAACTCCAGCAGCTCCTCCAGCAGCTCCCCCAGCACTAACTCCAGCAGCTCCTCCAGCAGCTCCTCCAGCACTAACTCCAGCAGCTCCTCCAGCAGCTCCTCCAGCACTAACTCCAGAAGCACCTCCAGCAGCTCCTCCAGCACTAACTGCAGCAGCTCCTCCAGCACTAACTCCAGCAGTTCCTCCAGCACTAACTCCAGCAGCTACTCCAGAACTAATTCCAGCAGCTCCTCCAGCAGCTCCTCCAGCAGCTCCCTCAGCACTAACTCCAGCAGCTCCTCCAGCAACTCCTCCACCACTAACTCCAGCAGCTCCTCCAGCACTAATTCCAGCAGCACCTCAAGCAGCTCCTCCAGCACTAACTCCAGCACTAACTCCAGCACTAACTCCAGCAGCTCCTCCAGCACTAACTACAGCACTAACTCCAGCAGCTCCTCCAGCAGCTCCCCCAGCACTAACTCCAGCAGCTCCTCCAGCAGCTCCTCCAGCACTACCTCCAGCAGCTCCTCCAGCAGCTCCTCCAGCACTAACTCCAGAAGCACCTCCAGCAGCTCCTCCAGCACTAACTGCAGCAGCTCCTCCAGCACTAACTCCAGCAGTTCCTCCAGCACTAACTCCAGCAGCTACTCCAGAACTAATTCCAGCAGCTCCTCCAGCAGCTCCTCCAGCAGCTCCCTCAGCACTAACTCCAGCAGCTCCTCCAGCAACTCCTCCAGCACTAACTCCAGCAGCACCTCAAGCAGCTCCTCCAGCACTAACTCCAGCACTAACTCCAGCACTAACTCCAGCAGCTCCTCCAGCACTAACTCCAGCAGCTCCTCCAGCACTAACTCCAGCACTAACTCCAGCAGCTCATCCTGCACTAACTCCAGCAGCTCCTCCAGCAACTCTTCCAGCACTAACTCCAGCAGCTCCTCCAGCACTAACTCCAGCAGTTCCTCCAGCAGCTCCTCCAGAAGCTCCTCCAGCAGCTCCGCCAGCAGCTCCTCCAGCACTAACTCCAGCAGCTCCTCCCGCAGCTCCTCCAGCACTAATTCCAGCAGCTCCTCCAGCACTAACTCCAGCACCACCTCGAGCAGCTCCTCCAGCACTAACTCCAGCAGCTCCTCCAGCACTAACTCCAGCAGCTGCTCCAGCAGCTCCTCCAGCACTAACTCCAGCACTAACTCCAGCAGCTCCTCCAGCAGCTCCTCCAGCACTAACTCCAGCACTAACTCCAGTAGCTCCTCGAGCAGCTCCTCCAGCACTAACTCCAGCAGCTCCTCCAGCAGCTCCTCCAGCAGCTCCTCCAGCAGCTCCTCCAGCACTAACTCCAGCAGCTCCTCCAGCAGCTCCTCCAGTAGCTCCTCCAGCACTAACTCCAGCAGCTCCTCCAGCACTAACTCCAGCAGCTCCTCCTGCACTATCTCCAGCAGCTCCTCCAGCAGCTCATACAGCACTAACTCCAGCAGCACCTCCAGCAGCTCCTCCAGCACTAACTCCAGCACTATTTCCAGCAGCTCCTCAAGCAGCTCCTCAAGCAGCTCCTCCAGCAGCTACTACAGCAGCTCCTACAGCAGCTCCTCCAGTAGCTCCTCCAGCACTAACTCCAGCAGCTCCTCCAGCAGCTCCTCCAGCTCTAACTCCAGCAGCTCCTCCAGCAGCTCCTCCAGCAGCTCCTCCAGCAGCTCCTCCAGCACTCACTCCAGCACTAACTCCAGCACTAACTCCAGCACTAACTCCAGCACTAACTCCAGCAGCTCCTCCAGCACTAACTCCAGCATTTCCTCCAGCACTAACTCCAGGACTAACTCCAGCAGCTCCTCCAGCACTAACTCCAGCAGCTCCTCCAGCAGCTCCCTCAGCACTAACTCCAGCAGCTCCTCCAGCAACTCCTCCACCACTAACTCCAGCAGCTCCTCCAGCACTAATTCCAGCAGCACCTCAAGCAGCTCCTCCAGCACTAACTCCAGCACTAACTCCAGCACTAACTCCAGCAGCTCCTCCAGCACTAACTCCAGCAGCTCCTCCAGCACTAACTCCAGCACTAACTCCAGCAGCTCATCCTGCACTAACTCCAGCAGCTCCTCCAGCAACTCTTCCAGCACTAACTCCAGCAGCTCCTCCAGCACTAACTCCAGCAGTTCCTCCAGCAGCTCCTCCAGAAGCTCCTCCAGCAGCTCCGCCAGCAGCTCCTCCAGCACTAACTCCAGCAGCTCCTCCCGCAGCTCCTCCAGCACTAATTCCAGCAGCTCCTCCAGCACTAACTCCAGCACCACCTCGAGCAGCTCCTCCAGCACTAACTCCAGCAGTTCCTCCAGCACTAACTCCAGCAGCTACTCCAGAACTAATTCCAGCAGCTCCTCCAGCAGCTCCTCCAGCAGCTCCCTCAGCACTAACTCCAGCAGCTCCTCCAGCAACTCCTCCACCACTAACTCCAGCAGCTCCTCCAGCACTAATTCCAGCAGCACCTCAAGCAGCTCCTCCAGCACTAACTCCAGCACTAACTCCAGCACTAACTCCAGCAGCTCCTCCAGCACTAACTACAGCACTAACTCCAGCAGCTCCTCCAGCAGCTCCCCCAGCACTAACTCCAGCAGCTCCTCCAGCAGCTCCTCCAGCACTAACTCCAGCAGCTCCTCCAGCAGCTCCTCCAGCACTAACTCCAGAAGCACCTCCAGCAGCTCCTCCAGCACTAACTGCAGCAGCTCCTCCAGCACTAACTCCAGCAGTTCCTCCAGCACTAACTCCAGCAGCTACTCCAGAACTAATTCCAGCAGCTCCTCCAGCAGCTCCTCCAGCAGCTCCCTCAGCACTAACTCCAGCAGCTCCTCCAGCAACTCCTCCACCACTAACTCCAGCAGCTCCTCCAGCACTAATTCCAGCAGCACCTCAAGCAGCTCCTCCAGCACTAGCTCCAGCACTAACTCCAGCACTAACTCCAGCAGCTCCTCCAGCACTAACTCCAGCAGCTCCTCCAGCACTAACTCCAGCACTAACTCCAGCAGCTCATCCTGCACTAACTCCAGCAGCTCCTCCAGCAACTCTTCCAGCACTAACTCCAGCAGCTCCTCCAGCACTAACTCCAGCAGTTCCTCCAGCAGCTCCTCCAGAAGCTCCTCCAGCAGCTCCGCCAGCAGCTCCTCCAGCACTAACTCCAGCAGCTCCTCCCGCAGCTCCTCCAGCACTAATTCCAGCAGCTCCTCCAGCACTAACTCCAGCACCACCTCGAGCAGCTCCTCCAGCACTAACTCCAGCAGCTCCTCCAGCACTAACTCCAGCAGCTGCTCCAGCAGCTCCTCCAGCACTAACTCCAGCACTAACTCCAGCAGCTCCTCCAGCAGCTCCTCCAGCACTAACTCCAGCACTAACTCCAGTAGCTCCTCGAGCAGCTCCTCCAGCACTAACTCCAGCAGCTCCTCCAGCAGCTCCTCCAGCAGCTCCTCCAGCAGCTCCTCCAGCACTAACTCCAGCAGCTCCTCCAGCAGCTCCTCCAGTAGCTCCTCCAGCACTAACTCCAGCAGCTCCTCCAGCACTAACTCCAGCAGCTCCTCCAGCACTAACTCCAGCAGCTCCTCCAGCAGCTCCTCCAGCAGTTCCTCCAGCACTAACTCCAGCAGCTCCTCCAGCACTAACTCCAGCACTAACTCCAGCAGCTCCTCCAGCACTAACTCCAGCAGCACCTCCAGCAGCTCTTCCTGCACTATCTCCAGCAGCTCCTCCAGCAGCTCATACAGCACTAACTCCAGCAGCACCTCCAGCAGCTCCTCCAGCACTAACTCCAGCACTATTTCCAGCAGCTCCTCAAGCAGCTCCTCAAGCAGCTCCTCCAGCAGCTACTACAGCAGCTCCTACAGCAGCTCCTCCAGTAGCTCCTCCAGCACTAACTCCAGCAGCTCCTCCAGCAGCTCCTCCAGCTCTAACTCCAGCAGCTCCTCCAGCAGCTCCTCCAGCAGCTCCTCCAGCACTCACTCCAGTACAAACTCCAGCACTAACTCCAGCACTAACTCCAGCACTAACTCCAGCACTAACTCCAGCAGCTCCTCCAGCACTAACTCCAGCATTTCCTCCAGCACTAACTCCAGGACTAACTCCAGCAGCTCCTCCAGCACTAACTCCAGCAGCTCCTCCAGCAGCTCCCTCAGCACTAACTCCAGCAACTCCTCCAGCAACTCCTCCACCACTAACTCCAGCAGCTCCTCCAGCACTAATTCCAGCAGCACCTCAAGCAGCTCCTCCAGCACTAACTCCAGCACTAACTCCAGCACTAACTCCAGCAGCTCCTCCAGCACTAACTCCAGCAGCTCCTCCAGCACTAACTCCAGCACTAACTCCAGCAGCTCATCCTGCACTAACTCCAGCAGCTCCTCCAGCAACTCTTCCAGCACTAACTCCAGCAGCTCCTCCAGCACTAACTCCAGCAGTTCCTCCAGCAGCTCCTCCAGAAGCTCCTCCAGCAGCTCCGCCAGCAGCTCCTCCAGCACTAACTCCAGCAGCTCCTCCCGCAGCTCCTCCAGCACTAATTCCAGCAGCTCCTCCAGCACTAACTCCAGCACCACCTCGAGCAGCTCCTCCAGCACTAACTCCAGCAGCTCCTCCAGCACTAACTCCAGCAGCTGCTCCAGCAGCTCCTCCAGCACTAACTCCAGCACTAACTCCAGCAGCTCCTCCAGCAGCTCCTCCAGCACTAACTCCAGCACTAACTCCAGTAGCTCCTCGAGCAGCTCCTCCAGCACTAACTCCAGCAGCTCCTCCAGCAGCTCCTCCAGCAGCTCCTCCAGCAGCTCCTCCAGCACTAACTCCAGCAGCTCCTCCAGCAACTCCAGTAGCTCCTCCAGCACTAACTCCAGCAGCTCCTCCAGCACTAACTCCAGCAGCTCCTCCAGCACTAACTCCAGCAGCTCCTCCAGCAGCTCCTCCAGCAGTTCCTCCAGCACTAACTCCAGCAGCTCCTCCAGCACTAACTCCAGCACTAACTCCAGCAGCTCCTCCAGCACTAACTCCAGCAGCACCTCCAGCAGCTCCTCCTGCACTATCTCCAGCAGCTCCTCCAGCAGCTCATACAGCACTAACTCCAGCAGCACCTCCAGCAGCTCCTCCAGCACTAACTCCAGCACTATTTCCAGCAGCTCCTCAAGCAGCTCCTCAAGCAGCTCCTCCAGCAGCTACTACAGCAGCTCCTACAGCAGCTCCTCCAGTAGCTCCTCCAGCACTAACTCCAGCAGCTCCTCCAGCAGCTCCTCCAGCTCTAACTCCAGCAGCTCCTCCAGCAGCTCCTCCAGCAGCTCCTCCAGCACTCACTCCAGTACAAACTCCAGCACTAACTCCAGCACTAACTCCAGCACTAACTCCAGCAGCTCCTCCAGCACTAACTCCAGCATTTCCTCCAGCACTAACTCCAGGACTAACTCCAGCAGCTCCTCCAGCACTAACTCCAGCAGCTCCTCCAGCAGCTCCTCCAGCACTAACTCCAGCAGCTCTTCCAGCAGCTCCTCCAGCAGCTCCTCCAGCACTAACTCCAGCAGCTCCTCCAGCAGCTCTTCGAGCACTAACTCCAGCAGCTCCTCCAGCAGCTCCTCCAGCACTAACTCCAGCAGCTCCTCCAGCACTGACTACAGCAGCTCCTCCAAGAGCTCCTCCAGCACTAACTCCAGCAGCTCCTCCAGCAGCTCATCCAGCACTAACTCCAGCAGCACCTCCAGCAGCTCCTCCAGCACTAACTCCAGCAGCTCCTCCAGCACTAACTCCAGCAGTTCCTCCAGCACTAACTCCAGCAGCTACTCCAGCACTAATTCAAGCAGCACCTCAAGCAGCTCCTCCAGCACTAACTCCAGCAGCTCCTCCAGCAGCTCCTCCAGCAGCTCCTCCAGCACTAACTCCAGCAGCTCCTCCAGCAGTTCCTCCAGCACTAACTCCAGCAGCACCTCCAGCAGCTCTTCCAGCACTAACTCCAGCTTCTCCTCCAGCCCTAACTCCAGTAGGTCCTCCAGCAGCTCCTACAGCACTAACTCCAGCAACTCCTCCAGCAGCTCCTCCAGCACTAACTCCAGCAGCTCCTCCAGCACTAACTCTAGCAGCTCCTTCGGCAGCTCCTCCAGCACTATTTCCAGCAGCTCCTCAAGCAGCTCCTCCAGCAGCTCCTACAGCAGCTCCTCAAGTAGCTCCTCCAGCACTATCTCCAGCAGCTCCCCCAGCAGCTCCTCCAGCACTAACTCCAGCAGCTCCTCCAGCAGCTCCCCCAGCACTAACTCCAGTACAAACTCCAGCAGCTCCTCCAGCACTAACTCCAGCACTAACTTCAGCACTAACTCCAGCAGCTACTCCAGCACTAATTCCAGCAGCACCTCAAGTAGCTCCTCCAGCACTAACTCCAGCAGCTCCTCCAGCAGCTCCTCCAGCACTAACTCCAGCAGCTCCTCCAGCAGCTCCTCCAGCAGCTCCTCCAGCACTAACTCCAGCAGCTCCTACAGCAGCTCCTACAGCAGCTTCTCAAGTAGCTCCTCCAGCACTAACTCCAGCAGCTCCTCCAGCAGCTCCTCCAGCACTAACTCCAGCACTAACTCCAGCAGCTCCTCCAGCACTAACTCCAGCAGCTCCTCCAGCACTAACTCCAGCACTAACTCCAGCAAACTCCTCCAGCACTAACTCCAGCAGCTCCTCCAGCACTAACTCCAGGACTAACTCCAGCAGCTCCTCCAGCAGCTCCTCCAGCACTAACTCCAGCAGCTCCTCAAGCAGCTCCTCCAGCACTAACTCCAGCAGCTCCTCCAGCAGCTCCTCCAGCACTAACTCCAGAAGCACCTCCAGCAGCTCCTCCAGCACTAACTGCAGCAGCTCCTCCAGCACTAACTCCAGCAGTTCCTCCAGCACTAACTCCAGCAGCTACTCCAGAACTAATTCCAGCAGCTCCTCCAGCAGCTCCTCCAGCAGCTCCTTCAGCACTAACTCCAGCAGCTCCTCCAGCAACTCCTCCACCACTAACTCCAGCAGCTCCTCCAGCACTAATTCCAGCAGCACCTCAAGCACTAACTCCAGCACTAACTCCAGCAGCTCATCCTGCACTAACTCCAGCAGCTCCTCCAGCAACTCTTCCAGCACTAACTCCAGCAGCTCCTCCAGCACTAACTCCAGCAGTTCCTCCAGCAGCTCCTCCAGAAGCTCCTCCAACAGCTCCGCCAGCAGCTCCTCCAGCATTAACTCCAGCAGCTCCTCCCGCAGCTCCTCCAGCACTAATTCCAGCAGCTCCTCCAGCACTAACTCGAGCACCACCTCCAGCAGCTCCTCCAGCACTAACTCCAGCAGCTCCTCCAGCACTAACTCCAGCAGCTCCTCCAGCAGCTCCTCCAGCACTAACTCCAGCACTAACTCCAGCAGCTCCTCCAGCAGCTCCTGCAGCACTAACTACAGCAATAACTCCAGCACTAAGTCCAGTAGCTCCTCCAGCAGCTCCTCCAGCACTAACTCCAGCAGCTCCTCCAGCAGCTCCTCCAGCAGCCCCTCCAGCACTAACTCCAGCAGCTCCTCCAGCAGCTCCTCCAGTAGCTCCTCCAGCACTAACTCCAGCAGCTCCTCCAGCACTAACTCCAGCAGCTCCTCCAGCACTAACTCCAGCAGCTCCTCCAGCAGCTCCTCCAGCACTAACTCCAGAAGCACCTCCAGCAGCTCCTCCAGCACTAACTGCAGCAGCTCCTCCAGCACTAACTCCAGCAGTTCCTCCAGCACTAACTCCAGCAGCTACTCCAGAACTAATTCCAGCAGCTCCTCCAGCAGCTCCTCCAGCAGCTCCTTCAGCACTAACTCCAGCAGCTCCTCCAGCAACTCCTCCACCACTAACTCCAGCAGCTCCTCCAGCACTAATTCCAGCAGCACCTCAAGCAGCTCCTCCAGCACTAACTCCAGCACTAACTCCAGCACTAACTCCAGCAGCTCCTCCAGCAGCTCCCCCAGCACTAACTCCAGCAGCTCCTCCAGCACTAACTCCAGCAGCTCCTCCAGCAGCTCCTCCAGCACTAACTCCAGAAGCACCTCCAGCAGCTACTCCAGCACTAACTCCAGCAGCTCCTCCAGCACTAACTCCAGCAGTTCCTCCAGCACTAACTCCAGCAGCTACTCCAGCAGCTCCTCCAGCAGCTCCTCCAGCACTAACTCCAGCAGCTCCTCCAGCAACTCCTCCACCACTAACTCCAGCAACTCCTCCAGCACTAACTCCAGCAGCTCCTCCAGCACTAACTACAGCACTAACTCCAGCAGCTCCTCCAGCAGCTCCCCCAGCACTAACTCCAGCAGCTCCTACAGCAGCTCCTCCAGCACTAACTCCAGCAGCTCCTCCAGCAGCTCCTCCAGCACTAACTGCAGCAGCTCCTCCAGCACTAACTCCAGCATTTCCTCCAGCACTAACTCCAGCAGCTACTCCAGAACTAATTCCAGCAGCTCCTCCAGCAGCTCCTTCAGCACTAATTCCAGCAGCTCCTCCAGCACTAATTCCAGCAGCACCTCCAGCACTAATTCCAGCAGCACCTCTAGCAGCTCCTCCAGCACTAACTCCAGCACTAACTCCAGCACTAACTCCAGCAGCTCCTCCAGCACTAACTCCAGCAGCTCCTCCAGCACTAACTCCAGCACTAACTCCAGCAGCTCATCCTGCACTAACTCCAGCAGCTCCTCCAGCAACTCTTCCAGCACTAACTCCAGCAGCTCCTCCAGCACTAACTCCAGCAGTTCCTCCAGCAGCTCCTCCAGAAGCTCCTCCAGCAGCTCCGCCAGCAGCTCCTCCAGCACTAACTCCAGCAGCTCCTCCCGCAGCTCCTCCAGCACTAATTCCAGCAGCTCCTACAGCACTAACTCCAGCACCACCTCCAGCAGCTCCTCCAGCACTAACTCCAGCAGCTCCTCCAGCACTAACTCCAGCACTAACTCCAGTAGCTCCTCGAGCAGCTCCTCCAGCACTAACTCCAGCAGCTCCTCCAGCAGCTCCTCCAGCAGCTCCTCCAGCAGCTCCTCCAGCACTAACTCCAGCAGCTCCTCCAGCAGCTCCTCCAGTAGCTCCTCCAGCACTAACTCCAGCAGCTCCTCCAGCACTAACTCCAGCAGCTCCTCCAGCAGCTCCTCCAGCAGTTCCTCCAGCACTAACTCCAGCATTAACTCCAGCAGCTCCTCCAGCACTAACTCCAGCACTAACTCCAGCAGCTCCTCCAGCACTAATTCCAGCAGCACCTCAAGCAGCTCCTCCAGCACTAACTCCAGCACTAACTCCAGCACTAACTCCAGCAGCTCCTCCAGCAGCTCCCCCAGCACTAACTCCAGCAGCTCCTCCAGCACTAACTCCAGCAGCTCCTCCAGCAGCTCCTCCAGCACTAACTCCAGAAGCACCTCCAGCAGCTCCTCCAGCACTAACTCCAGCAGCTCCTCCAGCACTAACTCCAGCAGTTCCTCCAGCACTAACTCCAGCAGCTACTCCAGCAGCTCCTCCAGCAGCTCCTCCAGCACTAACTCCAGCAGCTCCTCCAGCAACTCCTCCACCACTAACTCCAGCAACTCCTCCAGCACTAACTCCAGCAGCTCCTCCAGCACTAACTCCAGCAGCTCCTCCAGCAGTTCCTCCAGCACTAACTCCAGCAGCACCTCCAGCAGCTCTTCCAGCACTAACTCCAGCTTCTCCTCCAGCCCTAACTCCAGTAGGTCCTCCAGCAGCTCCTACAGCACTAACTCCAGCAACTCCTCCAGCAGCTCCTCCAGCACTAACTCCAGCAGCTCCTCCAGCACTAACTCTAGCAGCTCCTTCGGCAGCTCCTCCAGCACTATTTCCAGCAGCTCCTCAAGCAGCTCCTCCAGCAGCTCCTACAGCAGCTCCTCAAGTAGCTCCTCCAGCACTATCTCCAGCAGCTCCCCCAGCAGCTCCTCCAGCACTAACTCCAGCAGCTCCTCCAGCAGCTCCCCCAGCACTAACTCCAGTACAAACTCCAGCAGCTCCTCCAGCACTAACTCCAGCACTAACTTCAGCACTAACTCCAGCAGCTACTCCAGCACTAATTCCAGCAGCACCTCAAGTAGCTCCTCCAGCACTAACTCCAGCAGCTCCTCCAGCAGCTCCTCCAGCACTAACTCCAGCAGCTCCTCCAGCAGCTCCTCCAGCAGCTCCTCCAGCACTAACTCCAGCAGCTCCTACAGCAGCTCCTACAGCAGCTTCTCAAGTAGCTCCTCCAGCACTAACTCCAGCAGCTCCTCCAGCAGCTCCTCCAGCACTAACTCCAGCACTAACTCCAGCAGCTCCTCCAGCACTAACTCCAGCAGCTCCTCCAGCACTAACTCCAGCACTAACTCCAGCAAACTCCTCCAGCACTAACTCCAGCAGCTCCTCCAGCACTAACTCCAGGACTAACTCCAGCAGCTCCTCCAGCAGCTCCTCCAGCACTAACTCCAGCAGCTCCTCAAGCAGCTCCTCCAGCACTAACTCCAGCAGCTCCTCCAGCAGCTCCTCCAGCACTAACTCCAGAAGCACCTCCAGCAGCTCCTCCAGCACTAACTGCAGCAGCTCCTCCAGCACTAACTCCAGCAGTTCCTCCAGCACTAACTCCAGCAGCTACTCCAGAACTAATTCCAGCAGCTCCTCCAGCAGCTCCTCCAGCAGCTCCTTCAGCACTAACTCCAGCAGCTCCTCCAGCAACTCCTCCACCACTAACTCCAGCAGCTCCTCCAGCACTAATTCCAGCAGCACCTCAAGCACTAACTCCAGCACTAACTCCAGCAGCTCATCCTGCACTAACTCCAGCAGCTCCTCCAGCAACTCTTCCAGCACTAACTCCAGCAGCTCCTCCAGCACTAACTCCAGCAGTTCCTCCAGCAGCTCCTCCAGAAGCTCCTCCAACAGCTCCGCCAGCAGCTCCTCCAGCATTAACTCCAGCAGCTCCTCCCGCAGCTCCTCCAGCACTAATTCCAGCAGCTCCTCCAGCACTAACTCGAGCACCACCTCCAGCAGCTCCTCCAGCACTAACTCCAGCAGCTCCTCCAGCACTAACTCCAGCAGCTCCTCCAGCAGCTCCTCCAGCACTAACTCCAGCACTAACTCCAGCAGCTCCTCCAGCAGCTCCTGCAGCACTAACTACAGCAATAACTCCAGCACTAAGTCCAGTAGCTCCTCCAGCAGCTCCTCCAGCACTAACTCCAGCAGCTCCTCCAGCAGCTCCTCCAGCAGCCCCTCCAGCACTAACTCCAGCAGCTCCTCCAGCAGCTCCTCCAGTAGCTCCTCCAGCACTAACTCCAGCAGCTCCTCCAGCACTAACTCCAGCAGCTCCTCCAGCACTAACTCCAGCAGCTCCTCCAGCAGCTCCTCCAGCACTAACTCCAGAAGCACCTCCAGCAGCTCCTCCAGCACTAACTGCAGCAGCTCCTCCAGCACTAACTCCAGCAGTTCCTCCAGCACTAACTCCAGCAGCTACTCCAGAACTAATTCCAGCAGCTCCTCCAGCAGCTCCTCCAGCAGCTCCTTCAGCACTAACTCCAGCAGCTCCTCCAGCAACTCCTCCACCACTAACTCCAGCAGCTCCTCCAGCACTAATTCCAGCAGCACCTCAAGCAGCTCCTCCAGCACTAACTCCAGCACTAACTCCAGCACTAACTCCAGCAGCTCCTCCAGCAGCTCCCCCAGCACTAACTCCAGCAGCTCCTCCAGCACTAACTCCAGCAGCTCCTCCAGCAGCTCCTCCAGCACTAACTCCAGAAGCACCTCCAGCAGCTACTCCAGCACTAACTCCAGCAGCTCCTCCAGCACTAACTCCAGCAGTTCCTCCAGCACTAACTCCAGCAGCTACTCCAGCAGCTCCTCCAGCAGCTCCTCCAGCACTAACTCCAGCAGCTCCTCCAGCAACTCCTCCACCACTAACTCCAGCAACTCCTCCAGCACTAACTCCAGCAGCTCCTCCAGCACTAACTACAGCACTAACTCCAGCAGCTCCTCCAGCAGCTCCCCCAGCACTAACTCCAGCAGCTCCTACAGCAGCTCCTCCAGCACTAACTCCAGCAGCTCCTCCAGCAGCTCCTCCAGCACTAACTGCAGCAGCTCCTCCAGCACTAACTCCAGCATTTCCTCCAGCACTAACTCCAGCAGCTACTCCAGAACTAATTCCAGCAGCTCCTCCAGCAGCTCCTTCAGCACTAATTCCAGCAGCTCCTCCAGCACTAATTCCAGCAGCACCTCCAGCACTAATTCCAGCAGCACCTCAAGCAGCTCCTCCAGCACTAACTCCAGCACTAACTCCAGCACTAACTCCAGCAGCTCCTCCAGCACTAACTCCAGCAGCTCCTCCAGCACTAACTCCAGCACTAACTCCAGCAGCTCATCCTGCACTAACTCCAGCAGCTCCTCCAGCAACTCTTCCAGCACTAACTCCAGCAGCTCCTCCAGCACTAACTCCAGCAGTTCCTCCAGCAGCTCCTCCAGAAGCTCCTCCAGCAGCTCCGCCAGCAGCTCCTCCAGCACTAACTCCAGCAGCTCCTCCCGCAGCTCCTCCAGCACTAATTCCAGCAGCTCCTACAGCACTAACTCCAGCACCACCTCCAGCAGCTCCTCCAGCACTAACTCCAGCAGCTCCTCCAGCACTAACTCCAGCACTAACTCCAGTAGCTCCTCGAGCAGCTCCTCCAGCACTAACTCCAGCAGCTCCTCCAGCAGCTCCTCCAGCAGCTCCTCCAGCAGCTCCTCCAGCACTAACTCCAGCAGCTCCTCCAGCAGCTCCTCCAGTAGCTCCTCCAGCACTAACTCCAGCAGCTCCTCCAGCACTAACTCCAGCAGCTCCTCCAGCAGCTCCTCCAGCAGTTCCTCCAGCACTAACTCCAGCATTAACTCCAGCAGCTCCTCCAGCACTAACTCCAGCACTAACTCCAGCAGCTCCTCCAGCACTAATTCCAGCAGCACCTCAAGCAGCTCCTCCAGCACTAACTCCAGCACTAACTCCAGCACTAACTCCAGCAGCTCCTCCAGCAGCTCCCCCAGCACTAACTCCAGCAGCTCCTCCAGCACTAACTCCAGCAGCTCCTCCAGCAGCTCCTCCAGCACTAACTCCAGAAGCACCTCCAGCAGCTCCTCCAGCACTAACTCCAGCAGCTCCTCCAGCACTAACTCCAGCAGTTCCTCCAGCACTAACTCCAGCAGCTACTCCAGCAGCTCCTCCAGCAGCTCCTCCAGCACTAACTCCAGCAGCTCCTCCAGCAACTCCTCCACCACTAACTCCAGCAACTCCTCCAGCACTAACTCCAGCAGCTCCTCCAGCACTAACTACAGCACTAACTCCAGCAGCTCCTCCAGCAGCTCCGCCAGCACTAACTCCAGCAGCTCCTACAGCAGCTCCTCCAGCACTAACTCCAGCAGCTCCTCCAGCAGCTCCTCCAGCACTAACTGCAGCAGCTCCTCCAGCACTAACTCCAGCAGTTCCTCCAGCACTAACTCCAGCAGCTACTCCACAACTAATTCCAGCAGCTCCTCCAGCAGCTCCTTCAGCACTAATTCCAGCAGCTCCTCCAGCAACTCCTCCACCACTAACTCCAGCAGCTCCTCCAGCACTAATTCCAGCAGCACCTCAAGCAGCTCCTCCAGCACTAACTCCAGCACTAACTCCAGCACTAACTCCAGCAGCTCCTCCAGCACTAACTCCAGCAGCTCCTCCAGCACTAACTCCAGCACTAACTCCAGCAGCTCATCCTGCACTAACTCCAGCAGCTCCTCCAGCAACTCTTCCAGCACTAACTCCAGCAGCTCCTCCAGCACTAACTCCAGCAGTTCCTCCAGCAGCTCCTCCAGAAGCTCCTCCAGCAGCTCCGCCAGCAGCTCCTCCAGCACTAACTCCAGCAGCTCCTCCCGCAGCTCCTCCAGCACTAATTCCAGCAGCTCCTACAGCACTAACTCCAGCACCACCTCCAGCAGCTCCTCCAGCACTAACTCCAGCAGCTCCTCCAGCACTAACTCCAGCACTAACTCCAGTAGCTCCTCGAGCAGCTCCTCCAGCACTAACTCCAGCAGCTCCTCCAGCATTTCCTCCAGCAGCTCCTCCAGCAGCTCCTCCAGCACTAACTCCAGCAGCTCCTCCAGCAGCTCCTCCAGTAGCTCCTCCAGCACTAACTCCAGCAGCTCCTCCAGCACTAACTCCAGCAGCTCCTCCAGCAGCTCCTCCAGCAGTTCCTCCAGCACTAACTCCAGCATTAACTCCAGCAGCTCCTCCAGCACTAACTCCAGCAGCACCTCCAGCAGCTCCTCCTGCACTATCTCCAGCAGCTCCTCCAGCAGCTCATACAGCACTAACTCCAGCAGCACCTCCAGCAGCTCCTCCAGCACTAACTCCAGAAGCACCTCCAGCAGCTCCTACAGCACTAACTACAGCAATAACTCCAGCACTAAGTCCAGTAGCTCCTCCAGCAGCTCCTCCAGCACTAACTCCAGCAGCTCCTCCAGCAGCTCCTCCAGCAGCCCCTCCAGCACTAACTCCAGCAGCTCCTCCAGCAGCTCCTCCAGTAGCTCCTCCAGCACTAACTCCAGCAGCTCCTCCAGCACTAACTCCAGCAGCTCCTCCAGCACTAACTCCAGCAGCTCCTCCAGCAGCTCCTCCAGCACTAACTCCAGAAGCACCTCCAGCAGCTCCTCCAGCACTAACTGCAGCAGCTCCTCCAGCACTAACTCCAGCAGTTCCTCCAGCACTAACTCCAGCAGCTACTCCAGAACTAATTCCAGCAGCTCCTCCAGCAGCTCCTCCAGCAGCTCCTTCAGCACTAACTCCAGCAGCTCCTCCAGCAACTCCTCCACCACTAACTCCAGCAGCTCCTCCAGCACTAATTCCAGCAGCACCTCAAGCAGCTCCTCCAGCACTAACTCCAGCACTAACTCCAGCACTAACTCCAGCAGCTCCTCCAGCAGCTCCCCCAGCACTAACTCCAGCAGCTCCTCCAGCACTAACTCCAGCAGCTCCTCCAGCAGCTCCTCCAGCACTAACTCCAGAAGCACCTCCAGCAGCTCCTCCAGCACTAACTCCAGCAGTTCCTCCAGCACTAACTCCAGCAGTTCCTCCAGCACTAACTCCAGCAGCTCCTCCAGCAGCTCCTCCAGCAGCTCCTCCAGCAGCTCCTCCAGCACTAACTCCAGCAGCTCCTCCAGTAGCTCCTCCAGCACTAACTCCAGCAGCTCCTCCAGCACTAACTCCAGCAGCTCCTCCAGCATTAACTCCAGCAGCTCCTCCAGCACTAACTCCAGCAATAACTCCAGCAGCTCCTCCAGCACTAACTCCAGCAGCACCTCCAGCAGCTCCTCCTGCACTATCTCCAGCAGCTCCTCCAGCAGCTCATACAGCACTAACTCCAGCAGCACCTCCAGCAGCTCCTCCAGCACTAACTCCAGATGCTCCTGCAGCAGCTCCTCCAGCACTAACTCCAGCAGCTCCTCCAGCAACTCCTCCAGCACTAACTCCAGCAGCTCCTCAAGCACTAACTCTAGCAGCTCCTTCAGCAGCTCCTCCAGCACTATTTCCTGCAGCTCCTCAAGCAGCTCCTCCAGCACTAACTCCAGCAGCTCCTCCAGCAGCTCCTCCAGCACTTACTCCAGCACTTACTCCAGCAGCTCCTCCAGCACTAACTCCAGCTGCTCCTCCAGCAGCTCCTCCAGCACTAACTCCAGCACTAACTCCAGCAGCTCCTCCAGCACTAACTCCAGCACTAACTCCAGCAACTCCTCCAGCAGCTCCTCCAGCAGCTCCCCCAGCACTAACTCCAGCAGCTCCTCCAGCAGCTCCTCCAGCACTAACTCCAGCAGCTCCTCCAGCACTAACTCCAGTAGCTCCTCGAGCAGCTCCTCCAGCACTAACTCCAGCACTAACTCCAGCAGCTCCTCCAGCAGCTCCTCCAGCAGCTCCTCCAGCACTAACTCCAGCAGCTCCTCCAGCAGCTCCTCCAGTAGCTCCTCCAGCACTAACTCCAGCAGCTCCTCCAGCACTAACTCCAGCAGCTCCTCCAGCACTAACTCCAGCAGCTCCTCCAGCAGCTCCTCCAGCACTAACTCCAGCAGCTCCTCCAGCACTAACTCCAGCACTAACTCCAGCAGCTCCTCCAGCACTAACTCCAGCAGCACCTCCAGCAGCTCCTCCTGCACTATCTCCAGCAGCTCCTCCAGCAGCTCATACAGCACTAACTCCAGCAGCACCTCCAGCAGCTCCTCCAGCACTAACTCCAGCAGCTCCTCCAGTACTAACTCCAGCAGTTCCTCCAGCACTAACTCCAGCAGCTACTCCAGCACTAATTCCAGCAGCACCTCAAGCAGCTCCTCCAGCACTAACTCCAGCAGCTCCTCCAGCAGCTCCTCCAGCACTAACTCCAGCAGCTCCTCCAGCAGCTCCTCCAGCACTAACTCCAGCAGCACCTCCAGCAGCTCCTCCAGCACTAACTCCAGCAGCTCCTCCAGCACTAGCTCCAGCAGCTCCTCCAGCCCTAACTCCAGTAGCTCCTCCAGCAGCTCCTACAGCACTAACTCCAGCAGCTCCTCCAGCAGCTCCTGCAGCAGCTCCTCCAGCACTAACTCCAGCAGCTCCTCCAGCACTAACTCCAGCAGCTCCTCCAGCACTAACTCTAGCAGCTCCTTCAGCAGCTCCTCCAGCACTATTTCCTGCAGCTCCTCAAGCAGCTCCTCCAGCAGCTTCTCAAGTAGCTCCTCCAGCACTAACTCCAGCAGCTCCTCCAGCAGCTCCTCCAGCACTAACTCCAGCACTAACTCCAGCAGCTGCCCCAGCAGCTCCTCCAGCACTAACTCCAGCACTAACTCCAGCAGCTCCTCCAGCACTAACTCCAGCAACTCCTCCAGCACTAACTCCAGCAGCTCCTCCAGCACTAACTCCAGGACTAACACCAGCAGCTCCTCCAGCAGCTCCTCCAGCACTAACTCCAGCAGCTCCTCCATCAGCTCCTCCAGCACTAACTCCAGCAGCTCCTCCAGCAGCTCCTCCAGCACTAACTCCAGAAGCACCTCCAGCAGCTCCTCCAGCACTAACTCCAGTAGCTCCTCCAGCACTAACTCCAGCAGCTCCTCCAGCACTAACTCCAGCAGCTCCTCCAGCACTAACTCCAGCAGCACCTCCAGCAGCTCCTCCAGCACTAACTCCAGCAGCTCCTCCAGCACTAGCTCCAGCAGCTCCTCCAGCCCTAACTCCAGTAGCTCCTCCAGCAGCTCCTACAGCACTAACTCCAGCAGCTCCTCCAGCAACTCCTGCAGCAGCTCCTCCAGCACTAACTCCAGCAGCTCCTCCAGCACTAACTCCAGCAGCTCCTCCAGCACTAACTCTAGCAGCTCCTTCAGCAGCTCCTCCAGCACTATTTCCTGCAGCTCCTCAAGCAGCTCCTCCAGCAGCTTCTCAAGTAGCTCCTCCAGCACTAACTCCAGCAGCTCCTCCAGCAGCTCCTCCAGCACTAACTCCAGCACTAACTCCAGCAGCTGCCCCAGCAGCTCCTCCAGCACTAACTCCAGCACTAACTCCAGCAGCTCCTCCAGCACTAACTCCAGCAACTCCTCCAGCACTAACTCCAGCAGCTCCTCCAGCACTAACTCCAGGACTAACACCAGCAGCTCCTCCAGCAGCTCCTCCAGCACTAACTCCAGCAGCTCCTCCATCAGCTCCTCCAGCACTAACTCCAGCAGCTCCTCCAGCAGCTCCTCCAGCACTAACTCCAGAAGCACCTCCAGCAGCTCCTCCAGCACTAACTCCAGTAGCTCCTCCAGCACTAACTCCAGCAGCTCCTCCAGCACTAACTCCAGCAGCTCCTCCAGCACTAACTCCAGCAGCTCCTCCAGCAGCTCCTCCAGCAGTTCCTCCAGCACTAACTCCAGCAGCTCCTCCAGCACTAACTCCAGCACTAACTCCAGCAGCTCCTCCAGCACTAACTCCAGCAGCACCTCCAGCAGCTCCTCCTGCACTATCTCCAGCAGCTCCTCCAGCAGCTCATACAGCACTAACTCCAGCAGCACCTCCAGCAGCTCCTCCAGCAGCACCTCCAGCAGCTCCTCCAGCACTAACTCCAGCAGCTCCTCCAGTACTAACTCCAGCAGTTCCTCCAGCACTAACTCCAGCAGCTCCTCCAGCACTAACTCCAGAAGCACCTCCAGCAGCTCCTCCAGCACTAACTCCAGTAGCTCCTCCAGCACTAACTCCAGCAGCTCCTCCAGCACTAACTCCAGCAGCTCCTCCAGCACTAACTCCAGCAGCTCCTCCAGCAGCTCCTCCAGCAGTTCCTCCAGCACTAACTCCAGCAGCTCCTCCAGCACTAACTCCAGCACTAACTCCAGCAGCTCCTCCAGCACTAACTCCAGCAGCACCTCCAGCAGCTCCTCCTGCACTATCTCCAGCAGCTCCTCCAGCAGCTCATACAGCACTAACTCCAGCAGCACCTCCAGCAGCTCCTCCAGCAGCCCCTCCAGCAGCTCCTCCAGCACTAACTCCAGCAGCTCCTCCAGTACTAACTCCAGCAGTTCCTGCAGCACTAACTCCAGCAGCTACTCCAGCACTAATTCCAGCAGCACCTCAAGCAGCTCCTCCAGCACTAACTCCAGCAGCTCCTCCAGCAGCTCCTCCAGCAGCTCCTCCAGCACTAACTCCAGCAGCTCCTCCAGCAGCTCCTCCAGCACTAACTCCAGCAGCACCTCCAGCAGCTCCTCCAGCACTAACTCCAACAGCTCCTCCAGCACTAGCTCCAGCAGCTCCTCCAGCCCTAACTCCAGTAGCTCCTCCAGCAGCTCCTACAGCACTAACTCCAGCAGCTCCTCCAGCAGCTCCTGCAGCAGCTCCTCCAGCACTAACTCCAGCAGCTCCTCCAGCACTAACTCCAGCAGCTCCTCCAGCACTAACTCTAGCAGCTCCTTCAGCAGCTCCTCCAGCACTATTTCCTGCAGCTCCTCAAGCAGCTCCTCCAGCAGCTCCTACAGCAGCTTCTCAAGTAGCTCCTCCAGCACTAACTCCAGCAGCTCCTCCAGCAGCTCCTCCAGCACTAACTCCAGCACTAACTCCAGCAGCTCCCCCAGCAGCTCCTCCAGCACTAACTCCAGCACTAACTCCAGCAGCTCCTCCAGCACTAACTCCAGCAACTCCTCCAGCACTAACTCCAGCAGCTCCTCCAGCACTAACTCCAGGACTAACTCCAGCAGCTCCTCCAGCAGCTCCTCCAGCACTAACTCCAGCAGCTCCTCCAGCAGCTCCTCCAGCACTAACTCCAGCAGCTCCTCCAGCAGCTCCTCCAGCACTAACTCCAGAAGCACCTCCAGCAGCTCCTCCAGCACTAACTCCAGCAGCTCCTCCAGCACTAACTACAGCAGGTCCTCCAGCAGTTCCTCCAGCAGCTACTCCAGCACTAATTCCAGCAGCTCCTCCAGCAGCTCCTCCAGCACTAACTCCAGCAGCTCCTCCAGCACTAACTCCAGCAGCTCCTCCAGCAACTCCTCCACCACTAATTCCAGCAGCACCTCAAGCAGCTCCTCCAGCACTAACTCCAGCACTAACTCCAGCACTAACTCCAGCAGCTCCTCCAGCATTAACTCCAGCAGCTCCTCCAGCACTAACTCCAGCAGCTCCTCCAAGAGCTCCTCCAGCACTAACTCCAGCAGCTCCTCCAGCAGCTCATCCAGCACTAACTCCAGCAGCACCTCCAGCAGCTCCTCCAGCACTAACTCCAGCAGCTCCTCCAGCACTAGCTCCAGCAGCTCCTCCAGCCCTAACTCCAGTAGCTCCTCCAGCAGCTCCTACAGCACTAACTCCAGCAGCTCCTCCAGCAGCTCCTGCAGCAGCTCCTCCAGCACTAACTCCAGCAGCTCCTCCAGCACTAACTCCAGCAGCTCCTCCAGCACTAACTCTAGCAGCTCCTTCAGCAGCTCCTCCAGCACTATTTCCTGCAGCTCCTCAAGCAGCTCCTCCAGCAGCTCCTACAGCAGCTTCTCAAGTAGCTCCTCCAGCAATACCTCCAGCAGCTCCTTCAGCAGCTCCTTCAGCACTAACTCCAGCACTAACTCCAGCAGCTCCCCCAGCAGCTCCTCCAGCACTAACTCCAGCACTAACTCCAGCAGCTCCTCCAGCACTAACTCCAGCACTAACTCCAGCACTAACTCCAGCACTAACTCCAGCAACTCCTCCAGCACTAACTCCAGCAGCTCCTCCAGCACTAACTCCAGGACTAACTCCAGCAGCTCCTCCAGCAGCTCCTCCAGCAGTAACTCCAGCAGCTCCTCCAGCAGCTCCTCCAGCACTAACTCCAGCAGCTCATCCAGCAGCTCCTCCAGCACTAACTCCAGAAGCACCTCCAGCAGCTCCTCCAGCACTAACTCCAGCAGCTCCTCCAGCACTAACTCCAGCAGTTCCCCCAGCAGTTCCTCCAGCAGCTACTCCAGCACTAATTCCAGCAGCTCCTCCAGCAGCTCCTCCAGCAGCTCCTTCAGCACTAACTCCACCAGCTCCTCCAGCAACTCCTCCACCACTAACTCCAGCAGTTCCTCCAGCACTAATTCCAGCAGCACCTCAAGCAGCTCCTCCAGCACTAACTCCAGCACTAACTCCAGCACTAACTCCAGCAGCTCCTCCAGCATTAACTCCAGCAGCTCCTCCAACACTAACTCCAGCAGCTCCTCCAAGAGCTCCTCCAGCACTTACTCCAGCAGCTCCTCCAGCAGCTCCTCCAGCACTAACTCCAGCAGCTCCTCCAGCAGCTCCTCCAGCACTAACTCCAGCACTAACTCCAGCAGCTCCTCCAGCACTAACTCCAGCACTAACTCCAGCAACTCCTCCAGCACTAACTCCAGCAGCTCCTCCAGCACTAACTCCAGCACTAACTCCAGCAGCTCCTCCAGCAGCTCCTCCAGCACTAACTCCAGCAGCTCCTCCAGCAGCTCCTTCAGCACTAACTCCAGCAGCTCCTCCAGCAACTCCTCCACCACTAACTCCAGCAGCTCCTCCAGCACTAATTCGAGCAGCACCTCAAGCAGCTCCTCCAGCACTAACTCAAGCACTAACTCCAGCACTAACTCCAGCAGCTCCTCCAGCACTAACTCCAGCAGCTCCTCCAGCACTAACTCCAGCAGCTCCTCCAGCAACTCTTCCAGCACTAACTCCAGCAGCTCCTCCAGCACTAACTCCAGCAGTTCCTCCAGCAGCTCCTCCAGAAGCTCCTCCAGCAGCTCCGCCAGCAGCTCCTCCAGCACTAACTCCAGCAGCTCCTCCCGCAGCTCCTCCAGCACTAACTCCAGCAGCTCCTCCAGCACTAACTCCAGCACTAACTCCAGCAGCTCCTCCAGCAGCTCCTCCAGCACTAACTCCAGCAGCTCCTCCAGCACTAACTCTAGCAGCTCCTTCAGCAGCTCCTCCAGCACTATTTCCTGCAGCTCCTCAAGCAGCTCCTCCAGCACTAACTCCAGCAGCTCCTCCAGCAGCTCCTCCAGCACTTACTCCAGCAGCTCCTCCAGCAGCTCCTCCAGCACTAACTCCAGCAGCTCCTCCAGCAGCTCCTCCAGCACTAACTCCAGCACTAACTCCAGCAGCTCCTCCAGCACTAACTCCAGCACTAACTCCAGCAACTCCTCCAGCACTAACTCCAGCAGCTCCTCCAGCACTAACTACAGCACTAACTCCAGCAGCTCCTCCAGCACTAACTCCAGCACTAACTCCAGCAGCTCATCCTGCACTAACTCCAGCAGCTCCTCCAGCAACTCTTCCAGCACTAACTCCAGCAGCTCCTCCAGCACCAACTCCAGCAGTTCCTCCAGCAGCTCCTCCAGAAGCTCCTCCAGCAGCTCCGCCAGCAGCTCCTCCAGCACTAACTCCAGCAGCTCCTCCCGCAGCTCCTCCAGCACTAACTCCAGCAGCTCCCCCAGCACTAACTCCAGCACTAACTCCAGCAGCTCCTCCAGCAGCTCCTCCAGCACTAACTACAGCAATAACTCCTCTCACTTCCGGTGTGAGTGTGTGTGACGTGAGTGGAGGTGGTGGTTGGCGTGTGAGTGGCGCGGAGTTTTGAATGGTTTTCTGTCTTTGATTTTTGGGATTCTTCTCTGTCTTCTGCATCTGTTCTATGTGCATGATCAGGTAAGTGTTAATCAAACTTGTATCGAGTGTTGACAGGGTTTTGTGGAGGAATGGCGTCCTCCGAGACGCCACCTCCGTCTATCCGGCAGGGAGCGAGGATCGTCCCGCCGGATAGTAGTGTTTCTGTGGAGGAGGTTCTCCTGGCTGTCGGTGAGCAGGTAGGACATGACAACCTGTCCTTTGCGTCCAGAATGAATAAGGCCGTAGTGGTGTTTGTAAAGGACGAGCCGCTGGTCCATCAGCTGGTGCAGAGCGGCGTGTTTATTCGGGATTTGTTTGTGCAAGTTTCTCCGCTGTCAACTCCCTCCACACGGATCACCGTATCAGGGGTTCCACCCTTCATTCCCAACGAGTCGCTGGAAAAAGAACTCCGGAGGTTCGGAAAGTTTGCCAGTGGATTCAGAACCGTCAGTCTGGGATGTAAAGATCCCAAACTGAAGCATGTTCAGTCTCTGAGGCGGCAGGTGTTCATGTTCCTGGACTCGCCCACACAGACACTGGAAGTGTCATTTAGAGTGAAGTTTGGGGATGGATCTTACATGATATATGCCAGCTCGGGACAGCTCAAATGTTTTGAATGTGGGGATGTAGGACATAAACGCTTTGCGTGTCCGCACAGGCAGCAGGCTGCGGGTTCTGCGGGTTCTGCGTCTGAAGCGCCAGGCGGCTCCGCCCGCGCAGCCGCGGCGGGAGCCGCTGATCGCGCGGATGCGGCCGGCAGCTCTGCGCACACTGAGGCGGCAGCTGAAGCCGCTGTAGTTCCAGATGAACCCGGTACCAGCGCGGCGGCTGGTGCTACTGCTTCAGTGTCCAATGACAGTGAGCAGCTCCAGGTTTGTGCAGCTGCAGAGAGTCTGAGCAGCTCTCAGCCTGCAGATGTAGCTCAGCCCGTGGAGGAAGCAGCTGGTTCTGCAGACAGACCTGCATCTGTGAACACCTCTGAAGAGCAGGGTGTGATCAGTAGCCAGGTATCATGTGAGGGGGAGGATGACATGGAGTATTCAGATTCAGATTCAGATTCAGATTTGGAGTATGGCTCTGATCTGGAGTCAGTCTCAGATACTGCTTCTGTCTGTGAGGCAAACAGGAGTATGGATCTATACTCACTGGAGGACATCAATAACTTTCTTGACGCCACGTACAAAAAGTCCTGTAATGTCAGGGATTTTTTCAGTAACACTGACAAATTCATGAAATCTGTTAGCGTTCTACAGAGATCGGTGGGTTTTGACATGTTAGATGAAAAGAAACGTTTCCGCCTCAAAAAACATGTCACTATTCTGAGAAAAGAACAGGGAAAAGGTAAAAAAACAGGTAAAGTAGTTAGGAAGACCAGAAAATAAATGATCATGCATCACATGGTGTTTTCCTCCATTTACTGTCTTTTGTCTGTTTCTTTCTGTCTGTCTCTCCTCTCTGACCTTTTTATGCAGAGCCTAAAAGTTGGATCTTTAAACATTAATGGTGGGAGGGACAGCCATAAGAGGGCTTTAATTTCAGAGGTCTCCTCTCAGAAGAGACTTGATGTGCTGTTTTTGCAGGAGACGCATACAGGTCCAGCAGATGAGACAGATTGGGGTTTATGGTGGGAGGGCTCCTACATCCTCAGCCATGGTAGCAACATCAGTGCA
Organism: Cololabis saira; assembly: GCF_033807715.1. Taxonomy (NCBI): domain Eukaryota; kingdom Metazoa; phylum Chordata; class Actinopteri; order Beloniformes; family Belonidae; genus Cololabis; species Cololabis saira. The sequence goes on along the minus strand of NW_026906201.1, from coordinate 320,639 downwards.
GGTGTGGCTGTATTGTTCAGGAACACTGCAAATGCTACTGTCCTATCTTCTGCTGAGGTGGTAAAGGGGCGGCTTTTAATTGTGAGGGCAGAAATAGAGGGCTCTGTCTTCTGTTTTATAAATATTTATGCTCCTAATCAAGGCCCTGAAAGAGTAGCTTTCTTTACTCTCCTGGATAAAGAGTTAAGAAATTACCAACAGGAACAGTTGATTTTAGCTGGGGATTTTAATTGCACTTTGAACTTTACAATGGACAGGATAGGCGAGGAGCCCCACCCACAGTCAGCTCAGAGCCTTAACACCATCATCACACACCTGGACCTCCTAGACACGTGGAGAGTCAAACATGCACAGTCCAGACAGTACACATGGGTGAGGGTCCGTAACAACGGAGTCAGAGCAGCCAGGCTAGACAGGATCTACATCTCTCCTAGTCTTAGCTCAAGGTTGCTACACAGTCACATCAGTCCAGTTGGCTTTACTGATCACCATTTGGTCAGTATTGATTTGGTCATTTCACCAGGAGAGAGGGTCAAGTCGTACTGGTCTTTTAACAATAAACTTCTCCAAGATGATGCTTTCTGTCAGAGTTTTAAGCTTTTTTGGGAGCAGTGGAAAAATAGAAAGCAGGAGTTTGGTTCCTTGAAGTTGTGGTGGGAGGTTGGCAAGGCACAGATTCGTGTCTTCTGTCAACAATATACCTCCAATTCCACAGCTAAGATCAAGGCAACAGTCCAGCAGCTTGAAGCCAGTATTGGGAGCATTCAGGAGGGGCTACGGAGGGACTCCGATCCCAGTGCTGGTGACATGCTGCGGGAAAAGAGGGAGGAGTTGTGTGGTTTCTTGAATGAGCGAGTGAAGGGAGCTCTCGTCAGGGCTCGCTTCGTCCAGCTTAAGAACATGGATGCTCCGACCTCTTTCTTTTTTAACTTGGAGAGGTCGGTAGCACAGAGGAAGCAGATGACATGTCTTAAGCTACCGGGAGGCAGAGTAACCACCAGCCCTTGCGAGATGAGACGCCATGCAATGGATTTTTATACGGCTCTATTTGGGGCGGAGCCATGCAGCATGGAGTGCCGTGAGGAACTTTTTGACAATCTCCCCCAACTCAGCTCTGATGAGAAAGCGGCTCTGGATTCTGACCTGACTCTGGAGGAGCTGACGGACGCAGTTCAGCAGATGTCATCAGGACGGGCACCAGGGATTGATGGCCTCTCTGCTGATTTTTTCAAGGTTTTTTGGGACACTTTTGGCCCTGATTTTCATTCAGTGGTGATGGAGTCCTTTAAAGAAGGAACACTTCCTGTTTCTTGTCAGCGGGCGGTGCTCTCTCTGCTGCCTAAGAAGGGAGATCTGGCCTTACTAAAAAACTGGAGACCAGTTGCGCTTCTTTGCACGGACTATAAGGTTCTTTCTAGAGCCTTATCCAACAGGCTCAAGGGTGTTTTGGACGTCATTGTTAATTCAGACCAAACGTACTGTGTACCGGACAGGACAATCATGGACAACATCTTCCTCATGCGTGATATTATTGATTTGTGCAGGACTCAAAATGATGTCAATTTTGGTGTTGTTTCCCTGGATCAAGAGAAAGCTTTTGATCGAGTGGATCACTCCTTTTTGTTTTCTGCACTTAGGGCTTTTGGTTTTGGTGGTGGTTTTTTGAGATGGATTGGTTTATTGTACAATGGGGCACAGTGTATGGTTAAGATGGGGGCTGGGCTGAGTCGGCCAATCCCTGTACAGCGAGGGATCAGACAAGGCTGTCCGATTTCAGGGCAGTTATTTAGTCTTGCCATCGAGCCCTTGCTGTGCAGGTTGAGGGGTCGGCTCAGTGGTCTCTCCCTGCCTGGATCCGTGAACCCTGATCGTCCTCTTGTTGTCTCTGCCTATGCAGATGATGTTAATATCTTTATCATGAGTCAGGAGGATGTTCGGGGTTTAGAGGATAGTCTGTCTCTCTATGAAAGGGCCTCATCTGCACGGGTGAATTGGGGTAAAAGTGAGGCTTTGTTGGTGGGACAGTGGAGGGGTCAGACAGTCCCCACTCTACCTGGAGGACTTGAGTGGGGGAGAGCGGGGCTGAAGGTACTGGGAGTGTTTTTGGGCACTGAGGCTTTCCAAGCAAAGAACTGGGAGGGAGTGAAGGAGAAAGTGTGCGCTCGGTTGTCTAAATGGACATGGTTGCTGCCCCAGTTGTCGTATAGGGGAAGAATTCTGGTTGCCAATAACTTGGTCGCCTCGACTCTTTGGCACAGACTCATTGCTCTGACGCCACCAGCAGGTTTGATAGAGGACATCCAACAGGCCATCGTCAACTTCTTCTGGTCCGGTAGACACTGGGTCCGGGCAGCAGCCCTCTATCTGCCTGTGGTTGAAGGGGGCCAGGGGCTTATCAACATCAAGGCCAAAATCGCTGCTTTTAGGCTACAGACTGCGCAGAGGCTCCTTTACACCTGTGGCCCCGCCTGGCTCGATACAGCTCGTCTGCTGCTGAGAAGAGCTGGGCGTTTGGGGTACGACAAGCAGCTTTTCCTCCTACAGCAGACGGGTTTGGACACTGCTGGGCTTACGCCTTTTTACGATTCTGTGCTGCAGGCATGGCGGATTTTGAACACCACACGAGCCACCAGGGTGACTCCAGGAATGTGGGTATTTGAGGAGCCTCTGTTTTTTAATGACTTTCTGAGGACTCAGACGCTGCAGTCTGCCAGCCTGCGAGCCAGTCTCAGAGTGGCTGGCTGTACCAAACTGGGCCATCTGCTGGGGATGACTGCAACATCAATGGACGCTCTGAGAGAGAGCAGCGGCATCACCTCTATCAGACTCATCAGAAGAGTGGTGGACGAGGTCTGTGCTGCCCTGCCACAGCCCCTCAGGGAGTTTGCTGAAGACCGGACTCTGTGTGGCCAGTGGAGCGGGGAGTCGGTGTACAGTTTCCCCACCCTTGTCATCTCCCCAGCTGTGGGGGAGTGGAAGGAGGGTGAGGGGCAGCTGTTGTCCTTCACGACACTTCACCTGGACACGTTTCATGATGCTGGGAAGAAGGACATCTACCACGCCTGTGTCAAGGTTTTGAATCTGCGGTCGTTGGATGGAGTTAGGGAGTCGAGGTGGGCTGGGTTTTTTGGTCCAGATGATTCCCCGAAAGGCAGCTGGCGGTGCCTGTACAAGCTGCCTGTTGAAAAGCGGACAGCAGATCTCCAGTGGAGGATTGTACACGGTGCTATAGCCACGAACAGATACAGAGCGCACCTTGATCCGGAGCTGGGGGAGGGCTGTCCTTTCTGTGGGCTTTCGGAGACCTTATCACATTTATTTGTGGAGTGTGCACGGTTGTCTGCCTTGTTTGACCTTTTGAGAGGGTGGTTTCAGGGTTTTGGGCAGGTTTTTTCATTTGCCTTGTTTGTTTTTGGCCCTAAATATTCAGCTAAAAGGAAATGTGTTCACGTAATGCTGAACTTTATCTCGGGTGTTGCTAAATTAGCTATTTGGCTGACACGTAAGAACCAGCTTCAAGGTGCTGGCTGCTTGGAGCCAGTGCTGGTTCTGAAGGGGCTACTGAAAGCCCGATTGAAGGTTGAACACTCCTATTACAAGATGATGGACAATATGATGGCCTTCAACAACATGTGGACTGTTGGGAGGGTGTTGTGCTCTGTGGGGGAGGATGAAGAGCTGCTTTTCAATTTCTGATCCAACAATAATTTTCTGTGCATATTGATTATTTTTTGTATTAGGACCTGCAATGGTGGAATAAAGGGATTTTGAAAACCAAAACCTCCACTAACTCCAGCAGCTCCTCCAGCACTAATTCCAGCAGCACCTCAAGCAGCTCCTCCAGCACTAACTCCAGCACTAACTCCAGCAGCTCCTCCAGCACTAACTCCAGCAGCTCCTCCAGCACTAACTCCAGCACTAACTCCAGCAGCTCATCCTGCACTAACTCCAGCAGCTCCTCCAGCAACTCTTCCAGCACTAACTCCAGCAGCTCCTCCAGCACTAACTCCAGCAGTTCCTCCAGCAGCTCCTCCAGAAGCTCCTCCAGCAGCTCCTCCCGCAGCTCCTCCAGCACTAATTCCAGCAGCTCCTCCAGCACTAACTCGAGCACCACCTCCAGCAGCTCCTCCAGCACTAACTCCAGCAGCTCCTCCAGCACTAACTCCAGCAGCTCCTCCAGCAGCTCCTCCAGCACTAACTCCAGCAGCTCCTCCAGCAGCTCCTCCAGCACTAACTACAGCAATAACTCCAGCACTAAGTCCAGTAGCTCCTCCAGCAGCTCCTCCAGCACTAACTCCAGCAGCTCCTCCAGCAGCTCCTCCAGCAGCCCCTCCAGCACTAACTCCAGCAGCTCCTCCAGCAGCTCCTCCAGTAGCTCCTCCAGCACTAACTCCAGCAGCTCCTCCAGCACTAACTCCAGCAGCTCCTCCAGCACTAACTCCAGCAGCTCCTCCAGCAGCTCCTCCAGCACTAACTCCAGAAGCACCTCCAGCAGCTCCTCCAGCACTAACTCCAGAAGCTCCTCCAGCACTAACTCCAGCAGTTCCTCCAGCAGTTCCTCCAGCAGCTACTCCAGCACTAATTCCAGCAGCTCCTCCAGCAGCTCCTCCAGCAGCTCCTCCAGCACTAACTCCAGCAGCTCCTCCAGCAACTCCTCCACCACTAACTCCAGCAGCTCCTCCAGCACTAATTCCAGCAGCACCTCAAGCAGCTCCTCCAGCACTAACTCCAGCACTAACTCCAGCACTAACTCCAGCAGCTCCTCCAGCATTAACTCCAGCAGCTCCTCCAGCACTAACTCCAGCAGCTCCTCCAAGAGCTCCTCCAGCACTAACTCCAGCAGCTCCTCCAGCAGCTCATCCAGCACTAACTCCAGCAGCACCTCCAGCAGCTCCTCCAGCACTAACTCCAGCAGCTCCTCCAGCACTAGCTCCAGCAGCTCCTCCAGCCCTAACTCCAGTAGCTCCTCCAGCAGCTCCTACAGCACTAACTCCAGCAGCTCCTCCAGCAGCTCCTGCAGCAGCTCCTCCAGCACTAACTCCAGCAGCTCCTCCAGCACTAACTCTAGCAGCTCCTTCAGCAGCTCCTCCAGCACTATTTCCTGCAGCTCCTCAAGCAGCTCCTCCAGCAGCTCCTACAGCAGCTTCTCAAGTGGCTCCTCCAGCACTAACTCCAGCAGCTCCTCCAGCAGCTCCTTCAGCACTAACTCCAGCACTAACTCCAGCAGCTCCCCCAGCAGCTCCCCCAGCAGCTCCTCCAGCACTAACTCCAGCACTAACTCCAGCACTAACTCCAGCACTAACTCCAGCAACTCCTCCAGCACTAACTCCAGCAGCTCCTCCAGCACTAACTCCAGGACTAACTCCAGCAGCTCCTCCAGCAGCTCCTCCAGCAGCAACTCCAGCAGCTCCTCCAGCAGCTCCTCCAGCACTAATTCCAGCAGCTCCTCCAGCAGCTCCTCCAGCACTAACTCCAGAAGCACCTCCAGCAGCTCCTCCAGCACTAACTCCAGCAGCTCCTCCAGCACTAACTCCAGCAGTTCCCCCAGCAGTTCCTCCAGCAGCTACTCCAGCACTAATTCCAGCAGCTCCTCCAGCAGCTCCTCCAGCAGCTCCTTCAGCACTAACTCCACCAGCTCCTCCAGCAACTCCTCCACCACTAACTCCAGCAGTTCCTCCAGCACTAATTCCAGCAGCTCCTCCAGCACTAACTCCAGCACTAACTCCAGCACTAACTCCAGCACTAACTCCAGCAGCTCCTCCAGCATTAACTCCAGCAGCTCCTCCAGCACTAACTCCAGCAGCTCCTCCAAGAGCTCCTCCAGCACTTACTCCAGCAGCTCCTCCAGCACTAACTCCAGCAGCTCCTCCAGCAGCTCCTCCAGCACTAACTCCAGCACTAACTCCAGCAGCTCCTCCAGCACTAACTCCAGCACTAACTCCAGCAACTCCTCCAGCACTAACTCCAGCAGCTCCTCCAGCACTAACTCCAGCACTAACTCCAGCAGCTCCTCCAGCAGCTCCTCCAGCACTAACTCCAGCAGCTCCTCCAGCAGCTCCTTCAGCACTAACTCCAGCAGCTCCTCCAGCAACTCCTCCACCACTAACTCCAGCAGCTCCTCCAGCACTAATTCGAGCAGCACCTCAAGCAGCTCCTCCAGCACTAACTCAAGCACTAACTCCAGCACTAACTCCAGCAGCTCCTCCAGCACTAACTCCAGCAGCTCCTCCAGCAACTCTTCCAGCACTAACTCCAGCAGCTCCTCCAGCACTAACTCCAGCAGTTCCTCCAGCAGTTCCTCCAGCAGCTCCTCCAGAAGCTCCTCCAGCAGCTCCGCCAGCACTAACTCCAGCAGCTCCTCCCGCAGCTCCTCCAGCACTAACTCCAGCAGCTCCTCCAGCACTAACTCTAGCAGCTCCTTCAGCAGCTCCTCCAGCACTATTTCCTGCAGCTCCTCAAGCAGCTCCTCCAGCACTAACTCCAGCAGCTCCTCCAGCAGCTCCTCCAGCACTTACTCCAGCAGCTCCTCCAGCAGCTCCTCCAGCACTAACTCCAGCAGCTCCTCCAGCAGCTCCTCCAGCACTAACTCCAGCAGCTCCTCCAGCACTAACTCCAGCACTAACTCCAGCAACTCCTCCAGCACTAACTCCAGCAGCTCCTCCAGCACTAACTACAGCACTAACTCCAGCAGCTCCTCCAGCACTAACTCCAGCACTAACTCCAGCAGCTCATCCTGCACTAACTCCAGCAGCTCCTCCAGCAACTCTTCCAGCACTAACTCCAGCAGCTCCTCCAGCACCAACTCCAGCAGTTCCTCCAGCAGCTCCTCCAGAAGCTCCTCCAGCAGCTCCGCCAGCAGCTCCTCCAGCACTAACTCCAGCAGCTCCTCCCGCAGCTCCTCCAGCACTAACTCCAGCAGCTCCCCCAGCACTAACTCCAGCACTAACTCCAGCAGCTCCTCCAGCAGCTCCTCCAGCACTAACTACAGCAATAACTCCAGTAGCTCCTCCAGCAGCTCCTCCAGCACTAACTCCAGCAGCTCCTCCAGCAGCTCCTCCAGCATTAGCTCCAGCAGCTCCTCCAGCAGCTCCTCCAGCACTAACTCAAGCACTAACTCCAGCACTAACTCCAGCAGCTCCTCCAGCACTAACTCCAGCAGCTCCTCCAGCACTAACTCCAGCAGCTCCTCCAGCAACTCTTCCAGCACTAACTCCAGCAGCTCCTCCAGCACTAACTCCAGCAGTTCCTCCAGCAGCTCCTCCAGAAGCTCCTCCAGCAGCTCCGCCAGCAGCTCCTCCAGCACTAACTCCAGCAGCTCCTCCCGCAGCTCCTCTAGCACTAACTCCAGCAGCTCCTCCAGCACTAACTCCAGCACTAACTCCAGCAGCTCCTCCAGCAGCTCCTCCAGCACTAACTCCAGCAGCTCCTCCAGCACTAACTCTAGCAGCTCCTTCAGCAGCTCCTCCAGCACTATTTCCTGCAGCTCCTCAAGCAGCTCCTCCAGCACTAACTCCAGCAGCTCCTCCAGCAGCTCCTCCAGCACTTACTCCAGCAGCTCCTCCAGCAGCTCCTCCAGCACTAACTCCAGCAGCTCCTCCAGCAGCTCCTCCAGCACTAACTCCAGCAGCTCCTCCAGCACTAACTCCAGCACTAACTCCAGCAACTCCTCCAGCACTAACTCCAGCAGCTCCTCCAGCACTAACTACAGCACTAACTCCAGCAGCTCCTCCAGCACTAACTCCAGCACTAACTCCAGCAGCTCATCCTGCACTAACTCCAGCAGCTCCTCCAGCAACTCCTCCACCACTAACTCCAGCAGCTCCTCCAGCACTAATTCGAGCAGCACCTCAAGCAGCTCCTCCAGCACTAACTCAAGCACTAACTCCAGCACTAACTCCAGCAGCTCCTCCAGCACTAACTCCAGCAGCTCCTCCAGCAACTCTTCCAGCACTAACTCCAGCAGCTCCTCCAGCACTAACTCCAGCAGTTCCTCCAGCAGTTCCTCCAGCAGCTCCTCCAGAAGCTCCTCCAGCAGCTCCGCCAGCACTAACTCCAGCAGCTCCTCCCGCAGCTCCTCCAGCACTAACTCCAGCAGCTCCTCCAGCACTAACTCTAGCAGCTCCTTCAGCAGCTCCTCCAGCACTATTTCCTGCAGCTCCTCAAGCAGCTCCTCCAGCAGCTCCTCCAGCAGCTCCTCCAGCAGCTCCTCCAGCACTTACTCCAGCAGCTCCTCCAGCAGCTCCTCCAGCACTAACTCCAGCAGCTCCTCCAGCAGCTCCTCCAGCACTAACTCCAGCAGCTCCTCCAGCACTAACTCCAGCACTAACTCCAGCAACTCCTCCAGCACTAACTCCAGCAGCTCCTCCAGCACTAACTACAGCACTAACTCCAGCAGCTCCTCCAGCACTAACTCCAGCACTAACTCCAGCAGCTCATCCTGCACTAACTCCAGCAGCTCCTCCAGCAACTCTTCCAGCACTAACTCCAGCAGCTCCTCCAGCACCAACTCCAGCAGTTCCTCCAGCAGCTCCTCCAGAAGCTCCTCCAGCAGCTCCGCCAGCAGCTCCTCCAGCACTAACTCCAGCAGCTCCTCCCGCAGCTCCTCCAGCACTAACTCCAGCAGCTCCCCCAGCACTAACTCCAGCACTAACTCCAGCAGCTCCTCCAGCAGCTCCTCCAGCACTAACTACAGCAATAACTCCAGTAGCTCCTCCAGCAGCTCCTCCAGCACTAACTCCAGCAGCTCCTCCAGCAGCTCCTCCAGCATTAGCTCCAGCAGCTCCTCCAGCAGCTCCTCCAGCACTAACTCAAGCACTAACTCCAGCACTAACTCCAGCAGCTCCTCCAGCACTAACTCCAGCAGCTCCTCCAGCACTAACTCCAGCAGCTCCTCCAGCAACTCTTCCAGCACTAACTCCAGCAGCTCCTCCAGCACTAACTCCAGCAGTTCCTCCAGCAGCTCCTCCAGAAGCTCCTCCAGCAGCTCCGCCAGCAGCTCCTCCAGCACTAACTCCAGCAGCTCCTCCCGCAGCTCCTCTAGCACTAACTCCAGCAGCTCCTCCAGCACTAACTCCAGCACTAACTCCAGCAGCTCCTCCAGCAGCTCCTCCAGCACTAACTCCAGCAGCTCCTCCAGCACTAACTCTAGCAGCTCCTTCAGCAGCTCCTCCAGCACTATTTCCTGCAGCTCCTCAAGCAGCTCCTCCAGCACTAACTCCAGCAGCTCCTCCAGCAGCTCCTCCAGCACTTACTCCAGCAGCTCCTCCAGCAGCTCCTCCAGCACTAACTCCAGCAGCTCCTCCAGCAGCTCCTCCAGCACTAACTCCAGCAGCTCCTCCAGCACTAACTCCAGCACTAACTCCAGCAACTCCTCCAGCACTAACTCCAGCAGCTCCTCCAGCACTAACTACAGCACTAACTCCAGCAGCTCCTCCAGCACTAACTCCAGCACTAACTCCAGCAGCTCATCCTGCACTAACTCCAGCAGCTCCTCCAGCAACTCCTCCACCACTAACTCCAGCAGCTCCTCCAGCACTAATTCGAGCAGCACCTCAAGCAGCTCCTCCAGCACTAACTCAAGCACTAACTCCAGCACTAACTCCAGCAGCTCCTCCAGCACTAACTCCAGCAGCTCCTCCAGCAACTCTTCCAGCACTAACTCCAGCAGCTCCTCCAGCACTAACTCCAGCAGTTCCTCCAGCAGCTCCTCCAGAAGCTCCTCCAGCAGCTCCGCCAGCACTAACTCCAGCAGCTCCTCCCGCAGCTCCTCCAGCACTAACTCCAGCAGCTCCTCCAGCACTAACTCTAGCAGCTCCTTCAGCAGCTCCTCCAGCACTATTTCCTGCAGCTCCTCAAGCAGCTCCTCCAGCACTAACTCCAGCAGCTCCTCCAGCAGCTCCTCCAGCACTTACTCCAGCAGCTCCTCCAGCAGCTCCTCCAGCACTAACTCCAGCAGCTCCTCCAGCAGCTCCTCCAGCACTAACTCCAGCAGCTCCTCCAGCACTAACTCCAGCACTAACTCCAGCAACTCCTCCAGCACTAACTCCAGCAGCTCCTCCAGCACTAACTACAGCACTAACTCCAGCAGCTCCTCCAGCACTAACTCCAGCACTAACTCCAGCAGCTCATCCTGCACTAACTCCAGCAGCTCCTCCAGCAACTCTTCCAGCACTAACTCCAGCAGCTCCTCCAGCACCAACTCCAGCAGTTCCTCCAGCAGCTCCTCCAGAAGCTCCTCCAGCAGCTCCGCCAGCAGCTCCTCCAGCACTAACTCCAGCAGCTCCTCCCGCAGCTCCTCCAGCACTAACTCCAGCAGCTCCCCCAGCACTAACTCCAGCACTAACTCCAGCAGCTCCTCCAGCAGCTCCTCCAGCACTAACTACAGCAATAACTCCAGTAGCTCCTCCAGCAGCTCCTCCAGCACTAACTCCAGCAGCTCCTCCAGCAGCTCCTCCAGCATTAGCTCCAGCAGCTCCTCCAGCAGCTCCTCCAGCACTAACTCAAGCACTAACTCCAGCACTAACTCCAGCAGCTCCTCCAGCACTAACTCCAGCAGCTCCTCCAGCACTAACTCCAGCAGCTCCTCCAGCAACTCTTCCAGCACTAACTCCAGCAGCTCCTCCAGCACTAACTCCAGCAGTTCCTCCAGCAGCTCCTCCAGAAGCTCCTCCAGCAGCTCCGCCAGCAGCTCCTCCAGCACTAACTCCAGCAGCTCCTCCCGCAGCTCCTCTAGCACTAACTCCAGCAGCTCCTCCAGCACTAACTCCAGCACTAACTCCAGCAGCTCCTCCAGCAGCTCCTCCAGCACTAACTCCAGCAGCTCCTCCAGCACTAACTCTAGCAGCTCCTTCAGCAGCTCCTCCAGCACTATTTCCTGCAGCTCCTCAAGCAGCTCCTCCAGCACTAACTCCAGCAGCTCCTCCAGCAGCTCCTCCAGCACTTACTCCAGCAGCTCCTCCAGCAGCTCCTCCAGCACTAACTCCAGCAGCTCCTCCAGCAGCTCCTCCAGCACTAACTCCAGCAGCTCCTCCAGCACTAACTCCAGCACTAACTCCAGCAACTCCTCCAGCACTAACTCCAGCAGCTCCTCCAGCACTAACTACAGCACTAACTCCAGCAGCTCCTCCAGCACTAACTCCAGCACTAACTCCAGCAGCTCATCCTGCACTAACTCCAGCAGCTCCTCCAGCAACTCTTCCAGCACTAACTCCAGCAGCTCCTCCAGCACCAACTCCAGCAGTTCCTCCAGCAGCTCCTCCAGAAGCTCCTCCAGCAGATCCGCCAGCAGCTCCTCCAGCACTAACTCCAGCAGCTCCTCCAGCACTAACTCCAGCAGCTCCTCCAGCACTAACTCCAGCAGCTCCTCCAGCAACTCTTCCAGCACTAACTCCAGCAGCTCCTCCAGCACTAACTCCAGCAGTTCCTCCAGCAGCTCCTCCAGAAGCTCCTCCAGCAGCTCCGCCAGCAGCTCCTCCAGCACTAACTCCAGCAGCTCCTCCCGCAGCTCCTCCAGCACTAACTCCAGCAGCTCCTCCAGCACTAACTCCAGCACTAACTCCAGCAGCTCCTCCAGCAGCTCCTCCAGCACTAACTCCAGCAGCTCCTCCAGCACTAACTCTAGCAGCTCCTTCAGCAGCTCCTCCAGCACTATTTCCTGCAGCTCCTCAAGCAGCTCCTCCAGCACTAACTCCAGCAGCTCCTCCAGCAGCTCCTCCAGCACTTACTCCAGCAGCTCCTCCAGCAGCTCCTCCAGCACTAACTCCAGCAGCTCCTCCAGCACTAACTCCAGCACTAACTCCAGCAACTCCTCCAGCACTAACTCCAGCAGCTCCTCCAGCACTAACTACAGCACTAACTCCAGCAGCTCCTCCAGCACTAACTCCAGCACTAACTCCAGCAGCTCATCCTGCACTAACTCCAGCAGCTCCTCCAGCAACTCTTCCAGCACTAACTCCAGCAGCTCCTCCAGCACCAACTCCAGCAGTTCCTCCAGCAGCTCCTCCAGAAGCTCCTCCAGCAGATCCGCCAGCAGCTCCTCCAGCACTAACTCCAGCAGCTCCTCCCGCAGCTCCTCCAGCAGCTCCCCCAGCACTAACTCCAGCACTAACTCCAGCAGCTCCTCCAGCAGCTCCTCCAGCACTAACTACAGCAATAACTCCAGTAGCTCCTCCAGCAGCTCCTCCAGCACTAACTCCAGCAGCTCCTCCAGCAGCTCCTCCAGCATTAGCTCCAGCAGCTCCTCCAGCAGCTCCTCCAGCACTAACTCCAGCAGCTCCTGCATCAGCTCCTCCAGCACTAACTCCAGCAGCTCCTCCAGCACTAACTCCAGCAGCTCCTCCTCCAGCAGCTCCTCCAGCACTAACTCCAGCAGCTCCTCCAGCAGCTCCTACAGCACTAACTCCAGCACCACCTCCAGCAGCTCCTCCGGCACTAACTCCAGCAGTTCCTCCAGCACTAACTCCAGCAGCTCCTCCAGCACTAACTCCAGCTGCACCTCCAGCAGCTCCTCCAGCTGCACCTCCAGCAGCTCCTCCAGCACTAACTCCAGCAGCTCCTCCAGCACTAACTCCAGCAGCTCCTCCAGCCCTAACTCCAGTAGCTCCTCCAGCAGCTCCTACAGCACTAACTCCAGCATTTCCTCCAAACAGCTCCTCCAGCAGCTCGTCCAGTAGCTCCTCCAGCACTAACTCCAGCAGCTCCTCCAGCAGCTCCTCCAGCAGCTCCTCCAGCACTAACTCCAGCAGCTCCTCCAGCAGCTCCTCCAGCAGTTCGTCCAGCACTAACTCCAGCATTAACTCCAGCAGCTCCTCCAGCACTAACTCCAGCACCAACTCCAGCAGCACCTCCAGCAGCTCCTCCTGCACTATCTGCAGCAGCTCCTCCAGCACTAACTCCAGCAGCTCCTCCACCACTAACTCCAGCAGTTCCTCCAGCAGCTCCTCCAGCACAACTCCAGCAGCTCCTCCCGCAGCTCCTCCAGCACTAACTCCAGCACTAACTCCAGCAGCTCCTCCAGCAGCTCCTCCAGCACTAACTCCAGCAGCTCCTCCAGCAGCTCCTCCAGCAATAACTCCAGCAGCTCCTCCAGAAGCTCCTCCAGCACTAACTCCATCAGCTCCTCCATCAGCTCCTCCAGCACTAACTCCAGCAGCTCTTCCAGCACTAACTCCAGCAGCTCCTCCAGCACTAACTCCAGCAGCTCCTCAAGCAGCTCCTCCAGCACTAACTCCCGCAGCACCTCCAGCAGCTCCTCCAGCACTAACTCCAGCAGCTCCTACAGCACTAACTCCAGCAGCTACTCAAGCACTAACTCCAACAGCACCTCCAGCAGCTCCTCCAGCACTATCTCCAGCAGCTCCTCCAGCACTAACTCCAGCAGTTCCTCCAGCACTAATTCCAGCAGCTCCTCCAGCACTAACTCCAGCAGCACCTTCAGCAGCTCCTCCAGCAGCACCTCCAGCAGCTCCTCCAGCTCTAACTCCAGTTGCTCCTCCAGCAGCTCCTACAGCACTCACTCCAGCAGCTCCTCCAGCACTATCTCCAGCAGTTCATCCAGCACTAACTACAGCACTAACTCCAGTAGCTCCTCCAGCAGCTCCTCCAGCAGCTCCTCCAACAGCTCCTCCAGCACCACCTCCAGCACCAACTCCAGCACTAACTCCAGCAGCTCCTCCAGCACTAACTCCAGCAGCTCCTCCAGCAGCTCCTCCAGCAGCTCCTCCAGCAGCTCCTCCAGCAGCTCCTCCAGTAGCTCATCCAGCACTAACTCCAGTAGCTCCTCCAGCAGCTCCTCCAGCAGCTCCTACAGCACTAACTCCAGCACCACCTCCAGCAGCTCCTCCAGCACTAACTCCAGCAGTTCCTCCAGCACTAACTCCAGCAGCTCCTCCAGCACTAACTCCAGCTGCACCTCCAGCAGCTCCTCCAGCTGCACCTCCAGCAGCTCCTCCAGCACTAACTCCAGCAGCTCCTCCAGCACTAACTCCAGCAGCTCCTCCAGCCCTAACTCCAGTAGCTCCTCCAGCAGCTCCTACAGCACTAACTCCAGCATTTCCTCCAAACAGCTCCTCCAGCAGCTCCTCCAGCACTAACTCCAGCACTAACTCCAGCAGCTCCTCCAGCAGCTCCTCCAGCAGCTCCTCCAGCAGCTCCTCCAGCAGTTCGTCCAGCACTAACTCCAGCATTAACTCCAGCAGCTCCTCCAGCACTAACTCCAGCACCAACTCCAGCAGCACCTCCAGCAGCTCCTCCTGCACTATCTGCAGCAGCTCCTCCAGCACTAACTCCAGCAGCTCCTCCACCACTAACTCCAGCAGTTCCTCCAGCAGCTCCTCCAGCACAACTCCAGCAGCTCCTCCCGCAGCTCCTCCAGCACTAACTCCAGCACTAACTCCAGCAGCTCCTCCAGCAGCTCCTCCAGCACTAACTCCAGCAGCTCCTCCAGCAGCTCCTCCAGCAATAACTCCAGCAGCTCCTCCAGAAGCTCCTCCAGCACTAACTCCATCAGCTCCTCCATCAGCTCCTCCAGCACTAACTCCAGCAGCTCTTCCAGCACTAACTCCAGCAGCTCCTCCAGCACTAACTCCAGCAGCTCCTCAAGCAGCTCCTCCAGCACTAACTCCCGCAGCACCTCCAGCAGCTCCTCCAGCACTAACTCCAGCAGCTCCTACAGCACTAACTCCAGCAGCTACTCAAGCACTAACTCCAACAGCACCTCCAGCAGCTCCTCCAGCACTATCTCCAGCAGCTCCTCCAGCACTAACTCCAGCAGTTCCTCCAGCACTAATTCCAGCAGCTCCTCCAGCACTAACTCCAGCAGCACCTTCAGCAGCTCCTCCAGCAGCACCTCCAGCAGCTCCTCCAGCTCTAACTCCAGTTGCTCCTCCAGCAGCTCCTACAGCACTCACTCCAGCAGCTCCTCCAGCACTATCTCCAGCAGTTCATCCAGCACTAACTACAGCACTAACTCCAGTAGCTCCTCCAGCAGCTCCTCCAGCAGCTCCTCCAACAGCTCCTCCAGCACCACCTCCAGCACCAACTCCAGCACTAACTCCAGCAGCTCCTCCAGCACTAACTCCAGCAGCTCCTCCAGCAGCTCCTCCAGCAGCTCCTCCAGCAGCTCCTCCAGTAGCTCATCCAGCACTAACTCCAGTAGCTCCTCCAGCACCTCCTCCAGCAGCTCCTCCAGCACTAACTCGAGCAGCTCCTCCAGCAGCTCCTCCAGCAGTTCCTCCAGCACTAACTCCAGCATTAACTCCAGCAGCTCCTCCAGCACTAACTCCAGCACTAACTCGAGCAGCTCCTCCAGCACTAACTCCAGCAGCTCCAGCACTAACTAACTCCAGCACTAACTCCAGCACTAACTCGAGCATCTCCTCCAGCACTAACTCCAGCAGCTCCTCCAGCACTAACTCCAGCAGCTCCTCCAGCAGCTACTCCAGCACTAATTCCAGCAGCTCCTCCAGCAGCTCCTCCAGCAGCACTAACTCCAGCAGCTCCTCCAGCACTAACTCCAGCAGCACCTCCAGCAGCTCCTCCAGCCCTAACTCCAGTAGATCTTCCAGCAGCTCCTACAGCACTAACTCCAGCATTTCATCCAGCATTTCATCCAGCAGCTCATCCAGCAGCTCCTCCAGCAGCTCCTCCAGCAGCTCCTCCAGCACTAACTCCAGCATTAATTCCAGCAGCTCCTCAAGCACTAACTCCAGCAGCTCCTCCAGCACTAACTCCAGCAGCACCTCCAGCAGTAACTCCAGCAGCTCCTCCAGCAGCTCCTCCAGCACTAACTCCAGCAGCTCCTCCAGCAGTAACTCCAGCACTAACTCCAGCAGCTCCTCCAGCACTAACTCCAGCAGCTCCTCCAGCACTAACTCCAGCAGCTCCTCCAGCAACTCTTCCAGCACTAACTCCAGCAGCTCCTCCAGCACTAACTCCAGCAGTTCCTCCAGCAGCTCCTCCAGAAGCTCCTCCAGCAGCTCCGCCAGCAGCTCCTCCAGCACTAACTCCAGCAGCTCCTCCCGCAGCTCCTCCAGCACTAACTCCAGCAGCTCCTCCAGCACTAACTCCAGCACTAACTGCAGCAGCTCCTCCAGCAGCTCCTCCAGCACTAACTCCAGCAGCTCCTCCAGCACTAACTCTAGCAGCTCCTTCAGCAGCTCCTCCAGCACTATTTCCTGCAGCTCCTCAAGCAGCTCCTCCAGCACTAACTCCAGCAGCTCCTCCAGCAGCTCCTCCAGCACTTACTCCAGCAGCTCCTCCAGCAGCTCCTCCAGCACTAACTCCAGCAGCTCCTCCAGCAGCTCCTCCAGCACTAACTCCAGCACTAACTCCAGCAGCTCCTCCAGCACTAACTCCAGCACTAACTCCAGCAACTCCTCCAGCACTAACTCCAGCAGCTCCTCCAGCACTAACTACAGCACTAACTCCAGCAGCTCCTCCAGCACGAACTCCAGCACTAACTCCAGCAGCTCATCCTGCACTAACTCCAGCAGCTTCTCCAGCAACTCTTCCAGCACTAACTCCAGCAGCTCCTCCAGCACCAACTCCAGCAGTTCCTCCAGCAGCTCCTCCAGAAGCTCCTCCAGCAGCTCCGCCAGCAGCTCCTCCAGCACTAACTCCAGCAGCTCCTCCCGCAGCTCCTCCAGCACTAACTCCAGCAGCTCCCCCAGCACTAATGTAGCTGAGCCAATATGTTGTTTATTTTATTTTTTATTTTTTTATGAACATTCTCAAAATCTGGGCGCAATATTGTTGTGTATATATTTTTTTACCGTAATTCGGTATAGTTCCCTGTCACCTGTAGCATAGGGGGACCTTAATTAGAGGCGCACCCAAATATTCAGGAGTGACGTAAGCACAGACTCCCGCCAGAACTCCTGAAGCTGTTACAATGGTAAGACGTATGTGTCGGTCTTCTTTGTTTTATGCAAGCTATCTTGCTTTAAAGTGACTTGTTTTGGTTAAAACCGTAAAAAATACAACTTCTAACTTACCTTGAGTCTTTTAAATGGTAAAACGGCCGTTATATGTGTGAAAATACGTCGGGAAATCCCCCTCATTTACATATCCTCTCACTGACTTCAGGAGACACAGAGAGCTGCTGCTCCGTCTGCCTGTGTTGACTGTCCCCTGTGCTGCTGTTCTTAGGTGCGTTATGGGTTTTTTTCCCCATGTATTTAATGTTGTTCTGTGTATTTTAAAGGACTGCATTTGTTAGTAGCTTGACAGAAAATATTTTATTTGGAAGTGGATTTTTATTTTATTTATTTATATATTTATTTGAGAATTAGACATATTTTATTGCAGTGGATATCAGGTTTACTGATTGTTTCAATTGTAACTGCTCAGATGTGCAGCCACTGTACAGGTATACATTTTAGTATACACACTTTTTGTTTATATTAATATTTTTCTGTTTATTTGAGCATACATAAATAATTTGTTATTTAAATCAGAACTCCTGAAGCTGTTACAATGGAGACACAGAGAGCTGCTGCTCCGTCTGCCTGTGTTGACTGTCCCCTGTGCTGCTGTTCATAGAAATAAATTTGCAGATCCTGACTTCCTGGTGCCTGGTGTCTTCCTGCTTCTGTGAGCAACCATCTTAAAGTCGCTACATAAACTGGTGCCGTGACAACCCGGATCCATTGGTCAGCCGCCGCCGATCACCGAGGTTCAGCAGTGTGCTCGTGACGTCTGGGATGCCAAGTTGGTGGACCTGTGGATTCTTTTAGCTGTTTAAGTAATTGCTCACATCCAGTATAAATACAGTCATCAGGAATAATCAGATTACTTCATAAAAGTAAACAAAAGTATCTGTACAAGTTATTATTGCCTGTGAATTCTGCAAAACTATTCAAAATTGTTGAAATTGTGAAAATTGTGAAAATTGTCTGTTACATTTTTTTTTTATATTCATATGGTGTAAAACATGGCTGGTAGAGGTCGGGATACCTTTAATATTTTTACACCAACTGCTGGGAGGGGCAGGGGGTTGTTAAACACAGATGGAGTAGTTCGGGGTAGGACTACAGTATGTGAAGAGCCTTTAGACTCAGATTATATCACTGATACCCCTCTGCGTGAGCCTCTATTCTCAACCCCTGTTGTAAACAATGAGAACACTTCCCAACAGTTACGTGAGCTCATAGGTGAGTTAGGGAGCCAGATAGGTGAATCAATAGCCAGCCGCTTGCTGGCCAGTCAGTCCCCACTCACCCCAAAACAGCCTACTCCAGCTGATTCAGCTAGAGCTGGAGCACCAGACACAACCATGGATCTTTCCAAAGTGAGCCTGGTAGTCAGACCTGATACTAAAGAGCCTCCCATGTATCGTGGAGATGGCAATGATAGATATTCCATTCAAGAGTGGATTGAAATGATGGAGGTGTATTTGGACAAGAGAGGGTTCTCAACCAATGAGCAGAACGAGGAGATTCTCAGTCACCTTCTTGGCAGGGCAAAAAGTATTGTTAAAGTAGGATTGAAAAGCAGCTCATCATCTGGCACAGCTGTTAATCCTGAGGCCATCTATAATATACTGAGACGCTACTTTAGCGAAACCCCTGGGTCCTGTTTACCCCTGGCCGACTTTTATGCTACCCAGCCAACGGCAAAGGAAACACCAGTAGATTACTGGGTAAGGCTGAATACTGCTGCCGAAGCAGCCCACAGGCATCTGAGGTGCCAGGGAAGCAACATGGAAAACATGGATGCTGAAATAGCCATGATGTTCATCAGAAACTGTCCTGACCCTAGTCTCGCCTGTGTTTTTAAGTGTAAGCCCATAAGTAAGTGGTCACTCACAGAGGTGCAAGAAAGTATTGATGAACATCAAAGAGAGTATCAAGTGAAAAAGTCAAACACCAACACAGCCAAAACACATGTCCTCCAGGTGTCAACCATTAGTTCTCCCGAACCCGTATCTGAACCGGTATCTGAATATGCCCAAGTAAACACAGCCAAATATACCCCTAACCAAACCAGGTCAAATGAAGCAGCCACTTCTGAAGCAGGTGCTCTAGAGCGTGTTCTAACTATGCTGGAGAGAGTGTTAGAGCGCACCAGCCAGCCTGCCCGCGCTACAAGACCTCAATATTCCCCATCAGCTCAGTTCACTCCATGCCAGGTCTGTAGCAACCCCTCTCACTCAACACGAGCACACTGCATGCGGGAGAGGAGATGTCTAAACTGCCTAGAACCAGGCCATCAGCGGAAAGACTGCCCTAAAGCCACTGCCACACAGCGAGACGGTCGTTCACCAGATCAGGGAAACTAAATCACTCACACCTGGGAGGGGACAGTGTGAGTGTCAGTAGTGAAACCCTCAACGTCAGTGAAAACATGCAATCTGTGTACGCAGAGAGTCTAAAATCTGTCCCACCTGGCACTGTTGTATTATTTCAGAACATAACCCAGCTTGAAAAATCTGATGACCTGTTCTACACCGATACACAGGTGGATGATAAGGTTTCATTGAAGGCTCTGCTAGATTCTGGTTCCATGGCCTGCACCATAAGTGAAGAGGCGGAGCAGATGCTTAAGGATGTTGGATCAGCGTCAGAGCCTGAATGCACCCACCCTAATATTGTACTCGTCGGCTGTGGTGGAATTCAAGTGAGACCCAAATGCATTCACAACCTGAAGATTGGGGTGTATGGGAACACGTTCAGGGTGCCTGCCTTAGTAGTCCCCGGGCAGAAAGATCAGATGATTCTGGGCACAAATGTCATTAAACACCTCCTGAAGCAGTTCAAACAGTCCCCCCACTTTTGGCAGGTTTTGAGCAGACCTGAGTCTACAGATGCACCTGAGATAATGCAGTTCCTTGACATGTTGTCCGGCATTAACAGGTGGAGAGGTGATGTAATGCCAGATATTGTTGGGACCGTCAAACTTGCACAGGCAGTCACTCTTCTCCCGCAGCAAGAGCACCTGGTTTGGGGTAAATTGCCTGCAACGTCACCCCTTTCTGAAGGCAGTACCATCTTGGTTGAACCATCAAAAACACAAGTTCACAAGAAAGACATCATTGTCTGCAGGTCTGTAGCCTCCATGACCGGTGATAGGTGGGTCCCAGTAAGGATTTTGAATACCTCCGACAAGGCAATCACCCTAAGGCGCCACATTAGAGTGGCAGACGTGTCCACCTGTATCGCTCTTGAGGATCTAGACATGACCCCCGAGCAAACGTCAGCCGAAGAAGTCAGAGTGCAGAGTCATTCGTTGCATGATGAAGTGACTAGCAGCCCCAGTCCCCCACCTTGCTCCGATTATCAGAACAGTCTGCATGACCTAGGATTGGATGATCTGGACATTAATTCATGTGAGGTGACAGACTACTGGAAATCACAGCTGCTGCAATTGATCCACAAATATGAGGACATATTCTCCAGGAGCAAGCTTGATTGTGGGCTGGCTAAGGATTTTATCCACCGCATCCATTTAGCTGATGAGCGACCATTTAGACTCCCTTACCGGCGCGTCCCACCAGGGCAGTATCATAAGCTCCGACAAGTTCTCACAGAGATGGAGGAACGTGAAATCATCCGCAAGTCCAACAGCGAGTGGGCGTCCCCACTAGTGCTCGTTTGGAAGAAGAACGGGGATCTCAGGATATGTGTGGACTATCGCTGGTTAAATGCACGTACGATTAAGGATGCACACCCCCTGCCCCATCAAGCCGACTGTCTGGCAGCTCTGGGAGGTAGCGCCATATTCAGTGCAATGGACCTCACCTCTGGATTCTATAACATCGCCATGGCAGAGGAGGACAAAAAACTGACAGCCTTCACCACACCTATGGGGCTCTATGAGTTCAACAGGCTGCCTCAAGGACTTTGTAATAGTCCTGCAAGTTTCATGCGACTCATGATGGGTATATTTGGAGACCAGAACTTCCTGACCCTGCTCTGCTACTTGGATGACGTACTTGTGTATGCTCCCAACGAAGCAGAAGCCCTAAGGAGGCTTGAGACAGTCTTCAGCAGGTTGCGCGCTCATGGGTTAATGCTGGCCCCCAAGAAATGTCAGCTGTTAAGGAGAAGTGTAAGATTCTTGGGGCATGTTGTTGATGAGACCGGTGTGTCAACCGACCCTGATAAGGTGAAGGCCATTGCTTCCATGACCAAATCTAATCTTATGATGGAGGATGGAGTGACACCCTCTCCGAAAAAGATCAAGTCATTCCTGGGCATGGTCATGTACTATCAGCAGTTCATCCACAACTGTTCTCGCATAGCAAAGCCGCTGTTTGCACTGACTGCTGCACCAAAAGGAAAAAGAGGCAACGCGAGAGGCGCCGCTGCATTCAGGAAGTTGCATCCAAGTGACTGGAGAGAGGAGCATCGCAACTCATTCGAGCAGTTGAAAGCTGCGCTCCTGGAGTCTCTTGTACTTGCACATCCTGATTTCAGCCGACCATTCCTTCTGTGCACAGACGCCTCACAGGATGGTTTAGGTGCCGTATTATCTCAAATTCAGGATGGTGACAGTAAAGCACGCCCCATTGCCTTCGCCAGTAAAGCGCTCACCCGTGCTCAGACCAACTATCCTGCTCACCGCCACCGAGTTTTTAGCATTGAAGTGGTCAGTTTGCGACAAATTTAGCCACTGGCTAAAGGGACACACTTTTACTGTTTGGACGGACAACAATCCGCTAACGTATATTCTCACGAAGCCTAAACTTGACGCATGTGAGCAAAGGTGGGTTGCCAAGTTGTCACCATACAACTTCAGCATCAAGTACATACCTGGCAGTAAGAATATCGTTGCTGATGCCTTAAGCAGGCGGCCCTTTGTCCAAAACCCTGTCTGCCAGAGGCTTATGAAGGAGCCGTATGAAGTGCTGTTGGAAGAGTCGCAACAAGTCCAAGAAGGCATGGTTCAGGAGATGTTCAGGGTTGATACTAACCACCAGAGTGTTGAGAACCCACTTCCACCAGAGAGCTTGGACCATCGCTCTCTGTCTGACAGCGAAGTATCTGCAGTCTTGACGGGTCATGCTGAGTGGGATGAAGGCCCAAAACAGAGGGTGGTTTCTTTGCTCGTTCAAGACCTGGAGAAGCTTGTCCCACCAGGTCAAGCTGCTCTGCCTGTCTTCTCACTCCAAGAGCTCCAGGATGAACAGGGACGGGATGCTACACTGTCGCAGGTCATTCCATTTGTTGCACGTGGGAGACGGCCATCAAGACGAGAGAGGGCTGGATTGTCTTTAAGGGCGCTCAAAACCCTGAAGCAATGGCAGAAACTGAACATGCTTAATGGCATCCTGTACAGGGTGTGTAAGGACTCACTAACTGGAAAAAAACGGCATCAGTATATGGTACCCACCTCCTTGGTCAATGACGTTCTGCATGGTGTCCATGATGATGCTGGCCATCAGGGTCAGAGCAGGACCTTATATCTGGCGAGGCAGAGATTCTTCTGGGCTGATATGGAGCGTGATGTCAGAGAACATGTGAAAGTCTGCAAGCGCTGCGTTGTTAGCAAAACATTGGAACCAGAGGGAAGAGCCCCGCTTGCAAGTATCAAGACCACAAGCCCCTTGGAATTGGTTTGCCTGGACTTCTGGTCTGCAGAAGACTCCAAGGGAAGGAGTGTGGATGTGTTGGTGGCAACAGATCACTTTACCAAAATGGCCCACGCCTTCAAATGCTCTGACCAGTCAGCAAAACAAGTGGCACGCCAGCTGTGGGATAGGTATTTTTGCGTCTATGGATTCCCGCAAAGGATCCACGCAGACCAAGGTGCCAATTTTGAAAGCCAATTGATTCAGGAGCTGCTGCAGATCGCTGGTGTTAAAAAGTCTAGGACAACCCCTTATCATCCCATGGGGAATGGCCACACTAACTCCAGCACTAACTCCAGCAGCTCCTCCAGCAGCTCCTCCAGCACTAACTACAGCAATAACTCCAGTAGCTCCTCCAGCAGCTCCTCCAGCACTAACTCCAGCAGCTCCTCCAGCAGCTCCTCCAGCATTAGCTCCTGCATCAGCTCCTCCAGCAGCTCCTCCAGCACTAACTCCAGCAGCTCCTCCAGCACTAACTCCAGCAGCTCCTCCTCCAGCAGCTCCTCCAGCACTAACTCCAGCAGCTCCTCCAGCAGCTCCTACAGCACTAACTCCAGCACCACCTCCAGCAGCTCCTCCAGCACTAACTCCAGCAGTTCCTCCAGCACTAACTCCAGCAGCTCCTCCAGCACTAACTCCAGCTGCACCTCCAGCAGCTCCTCCAGCACTAACTCCAGCAGCTCCTCCAGCACTAACTCCAGCAGCTCCTCCAGCCCTAACTCCAGTAGCTCCTCCAGCAGCTCCTACAGCACTAACTCCAGCATTTCCTCCAAACAGCTCCTCCAGCAGCTCCTCCAGTAGCTCCTCCAGCACTAACTCCAGCAGCTCCTCCAGCAGCTCCTCCAGCAGCTCCTCCAGCACTAACTCCAGCAGCTCCTCCAGCAGCTCCTCCAGTAGCTCCTCCAGCACTAACTCCAGCAGCTCCTCCAGCACTAACTCCAGCAGCTCCTCCAGCCCTAACTCCAGTAGCTCCTCCAGCAGCTCCTACAGCACTAACTCCAGCATTTCCTCCAAACAGCTCCTCCAGCAGCTCCTCCAGTAGCTCCTCCAGCACTAACTCCAGCAGCTCCTCCAGCACTAACTCCAGCAGCTCCTCCAGCACTAACTCCAGCACTAACTCCAGCACTAACTCCAGCAGCTCCTCCAGCATCTCCTCCAGCAGCTCCTCCAGCACTAACTCCAGCAGCTCCTCCAGCACTAACTCCAGCAGCTCCCCCAGCACTAACTCCAGCAGCTCCTCCAGCAGCTCCTCCAGCACTAACTCCAGCAGCTCCTCCAGCAGTTCCTCCAGCAGCGATTTTATCAATATATTCAAGCAGCTCAGAGCTGCTCAACGTTCAGGAGGAATTCTGGATCGTCAAGCCTCCTCACGTTCACGTTGTTGCTACGTTGTTGTTGCTACGTTGTTGTTGCTACGTTGTTGTTGCTATGTTGTTGTTTATGTGATTAGTCCGACGGAAAACTGATTGACACGTTCCTTAACTGTATGGAGCGCGCAGCACCTTTAGGCTGAACTACACACACGTACACACTCACTACGCACAACAAAGCGTAGCGTTAGTGATGCACCGAATATTCGGTAACCGAAATTGTTCGGCCGAAAATAGCAAAAAAACACTTTCGGTGTTCGGTGGAATAAGTTGGAATAAACTGAACAATTAATAACGGCGTGTGGTGATGCAATCAAACAGGGAACAGCGTGAGTGAGGGAGCGGTGTTAAACACAGCAAACATGTCAGCATGTCAGATCATTACTGGGATGTGGGGAAAAAGCAGAGGATACGAGAAATTATCCAGGCTGAGTTGGATTTGGGAAACCGCTTGGTGATTGAGACGGGACGCACCGCGCAGGAGATCGGGGAGAGAGCAGAGAAAGAAAACGGCTCTCTTCTCTTTTTTCTGATTAAATGCATCCGAAATAGAGAAACAGGCGATCCATGAGTAACTTCAATGAGAAATAAAACACTGAGAGAATATGGATAAAAGGAGGTGCCGAATCCAATCCAATAGGTACCGGATCTTGTTCCGGCAGGATCCGGCACAAATTAAGCCCAGGGTGTTTACATGGTAATTTTTACTCATTTTAAATCAGATTTAATTTTAATTCTGAATTAAAGAGGAATTAAACTTCCCATGTAAACGCACTCACTGTGTACGGGTGGATGATGAAGAGTTTGAGATCGGATTTTTTCAGTTATTGTTTTATTATTTCAGGTGTTCTCACATTAGACCAGTATTATTGGGAGAATTTCTCCTGCTGTTCAGCCAGAGCCAAACCCCCAAATGAACATGTGTGATGGGAAAATGGATGAGAGGACAAGTGGAGGAGACCTCACCGACTTCTGTTGTGACGTGAGTTCGGTCACTGCGTGCATCTTGTTGATAATTAGCAATCCAATAAATCAAATATCACACATTTCCATAGTTTTGTACGTTTTACTCAGAAGCCAAATTCATTACTCTCTTAATCTCTCTTCTAATCTCTTTGCTTTCAGCTCTCAACTCAGGTCCAATTAAAGTCTCACTCACTGCATTGTTAATATTACACTCTCACTCTTTGTGATGAACACACCCCTCCATTATGCACACACGCACGCACGCACACACACGCACGCACACACATGCGCGCACACAGACACACACACACACACACACACACACACACACACACACACACACACACACACACACACACACACACACACACACACACACACACACACACACACATGCAGACACCATGCCCTTCCTGATGGCATGATTATTGTAGATAGGAATGAACACAAATAAGCGCTTGGACTTGACTCAGTACACAGAGCCAAATTGTGTGTCTCATGGGGTTCTGCTTTACACTGCAAACCAAAGAAAATGGTCCAAGGTTCAAGATTGGATTTCACAATTTTATTTGATCTCTAAACAAGAAAACCCAGATTTGAATGACTTTTTGCAAGAGCAGCTCTGCTCAACTGCTGCTCTACACCCTGAGGAGAAAAGAAAAGCTTCTATTAATTGTGCGGCTTTAACTTTGTTATTGGGTTTTATTTGACTTCAAATAAGGTTCACTTTGAAATTTCAACAAATTTATTTTAATCAGTGGCTTGTCTCGAATACAATAAACACCATTATTGCCATTTGTTTACGAGGAGTGTCCACAGATTTAAACTCCCAGAATCTAACCTGAGACGTTTTCTGAGACAGATGAAAGGATCAGGATAATAATGAGGTTTGCTCTCGATGGAGAGGAAGGAACAGTCAAATTTAAGTTTATTATATAATGATAATAATTATATAATGATAATAATAATATAATGATAATAAACTTAAACAGCACCAAGGATGCTGTTGACGTGGAGACGTTGGTATCTCCTTTAATCCTATTTTGTTTAGTGCAAAACATAACTCCTCTAGTGGCCTTAGTGTCAGACAAATACAATCTCAAACAACATATAAATGTTATAACTGTGGCATTATTTAACAAAAGTGAGGCCAATATATAAATGTATAGCCTAAATATATTTATACCACGGTCTATGTGAATACTCGATTCTGATTGACTGGCAGGTGTACATTAAAAGTACACCTAGAAAACAAGTTTGTTCAAGCAACTGTTAATGCTGACAGGCACTGAAACTGATGTGAGTCTGCAGGAATCTGTTCATCCAGCTTTAGACGTTACAGTAATAGGCTGAGGGCTGTGTACAGAATCTGGGTCCATATAGGAACGTGTTAAACCCGATGGTAAAAGGTTTGTTTTTTTTCAGTCTGCAAGCTGCTGCATGGCAACTGGGAAATATGAAAGGCAATAATACTGTCCAATGTAAGAGAATTTACCTAGATAAATCAATAACCACCATTAACCAATAGCTGATAGAACCACATGGAGTAGGATTTCTATGGAAACTGCTGTCAAAACTAAAATACAAAGCCACATTCAGCAATGACGCATACAGGCTATTCACATTGGACTAAAAGACCTCTAAACCTTCAGTGATTGTAAAATTACATCAGCGCATTCACACTAGATCAGCATAGTCTGTATTTTAATATTTACATTACATTGATCCTGGATGGATGATCAAGGCTTCACCTTTAATTAAACAGTTACCTTTTATTTCACATTAACTTTCAATATTGACAAGAAAACTGAAAGAAACTGACCACAGCTTCAGATGAAGAACCAAATATTTTGATCACCTTCAACCACTAGCATGTGCTGCTTCAATCCTAACATCAACACAGTGTATATGTCTGCACAGTTCTCCAGTAAGTCAAGTTGCACACACCTCCTCGCCGCCTGACGAAAAACGTTCATAGTTGGTTATAGAAACCAAGTGCCAACTATCTCACTTCCAGGTTGCCTCCTGCAGGCAAAAAAGTAGTTGCAGTTCCTTGACTGACCATTAGAGGCAGGCTGCAAAAGCAATTCAATTTCCACTGATCATCATGTTAAACTGTCCAACTTCGTGGTGGTTCGGGGGGGTGCGTTCTAGAGGGCTGCATTGGGATTGGGTCCCGCCGGGTCCCGCGGGACCCAACGCAAATCTCGCGGGATCGGGCGGTTTGAATTTTGCTGCGGGCAGGAGCGGGCGGACAAAAACAACCCCTGCGGGATCGGGATGTAGTCTAGCAACCAGATGGAAATAAATGACGTGAAAAAGAACCTAAAATAAGGTCTTTACAAAGCAAAGACAAAGCAAGGCCAGTCAGATATTTGGAGAAACTGCATTTAGTGTCTGTGGGCGCATGTTGGAAGAGAGACGCACGGGATTGGGACCGCAGTCGGTCAGCAGCATCCTCTTCCTCCACAGCAATGTAATGGCCAAGCGATTAATTTGTTAAATTACAGTAATTCGTTTTATTCATTAACATTGTTTATTTTATGTTATTTATTAGTGTTATTTGAGCCACTCACAACCTACTCTCGTTGCTGTAACCAAAATCACATAATTGATGCGTGCGCAAAAGGCGAGTTTTGCGGGAGCGGGCGGGAGCGGATGAAAACACTGCGGGAGCGGAACGCACGTTGCGGGTGCGGGCGGTAATCATAGACATCATATAGAACACTGTATTCTATATGATGTCTATGGCGGTAATGGTCAGAAATGCAGCAGGAGCGGGCGGGAGCAGGATGAAAAAAACAGTCCCGCGCAGGGCTCTAGTGCGTTCCCCCCAGGAAAGTGACTGCAGGCAGAGAGACGCGGCTGCTGCATCAGCCCCAAAATAACGCAGTTTTAAATTGTACAAACACAATATTGGTATCATTGGAAAGGTTTATACGTTTATACATTAAAAAAAACTTTTTTATATTATTATTGTTTTATATATATACGAGAGGTGCCGGATCTGCCCAAATAAGTCCCGGAACACAGGGAGGCAAAAATCGAGAGGTGCCGGATCCTGTTCCGCGCCCCGCCGCGGAGGCAGTGGGGGGGACCGGAGACGGGCCCGGAGAGAGGGAACCCCCCAACAAGGGTGACACCCGCGCGGGCCCGACAACAGAGGGCCCCAGACCCAGGCATCCCATTCATTCATCCATTCACCTATCCAATATCTATACTAATAATAATATAATATACTAAACACAATAAAGATAATAAAGATAATGATAATAATAATATTAATAACCATCTATTGATCTACCATATATTGATAAATTATAAAATTTTCTTGTCCTGCCAATTGAGACCCAAATCCTCCATGGCAGGACCCTTCCATACCGCATTCTCACCGACACAGACGCACAATCACGCACCGTTTCCCCCTTCCCGGGGGGGTCCAGCACCGCCAGAAGGCACCCCAGGCTGCGCGGCGAGCCCCGCCAGGTCCGGGCATCGCGAACCACCTATCCCAGGCCGCGGACGCGGGTGATGTGGGCCCCCTCCCGACCCTGGTGTTGAGTGCATGTGATTAATGCCATAAAAACAGGGAGGGGGAGGACCAGGTATCAATTTGACACCGATCCCCCCCTCCCGAACTAAGTGTCCTTGTCAATGTATTTATTAAGTGTTGAATGTGCAGTGTCTACAGTGCTGTTAAAACCGTGAGGCGGGGAGTGCCGGGCCACGCGGGACAATGCCCCCCACGACCCGGACCCCCCGCCCCTTCGCCTATGTGCGTATGAATCGTGTAAGGAAG
Organism: Cololabis saira; assembly: GCF_033807715.1. Lineage (NCBI taxonomy): Eukaryota > Metazoa > Chordata > Actinopteri > Beloniformes > Belonidae > Cololabis > Cololabis saira. Next base: position 291,937 of record NW_026906201.1, on the reverse strand, counting down.
GAGGGGGAGCAGAGGCCGAAGCCAGGAGGCAGGACCAGCAGAGCCGGCCCTGGAAGGACGCCCATGCTCCCCCACCGGCCATCTAGTTGACGGGGGCTGGCCCTCCAAGCCGGGCCAGGGCCACACCGCACCATCAGCCTCAGCAGAGATGTCCAGACTTCCCTCACCCCAGACACTTCCTCCAGCTCTTCCGAGGGGAGTCCAAGGCGTTCTCAGGCCAGCCGAGAGACATGGTCTCTCCAGCGTGTCCTGGGTCTTCCCCGGGGTCTCCTCCCGGTGGGACATGCCTGGAACACCTCCCTAGGGAAGCGTCCAGGAGGCATCCGGTACAGATGCCCAAGCCACCTCAGCTGACTCCTCTCGATGTGAAGGAGTAGCGGCTCGACTCCGAGCTCCTCCCGGGTGACCGAACTCCTGACCGTATCTCTAAGGGAGCGTCCAGCCACCCTGCGGAGGAAACTCATCTCGGCCGCTTATATCCGCGATCTTGTCCTTTCGGTCACTACCCAAAGTTCATGACCATAGGTGAGGGTAGGTGCGTAGATTGACCGGTAAATCGAGAGCTTCGCCTTTCGACTCAGCTCCTTTTTCACCACGACGGTCCAGTACATCGACCGCATAACTGCGGACGCTGCACCGATCCGTCTGTCAATCTCCCGCTCCATCGTTCCCTCACTCGTGAACAAGACCCTGAGATACTTGAACTCCTCCACCTGAGGCAGGACTTCTGCACCCACCCGGAGAAGGCACGCGACCCTTTCCCGGTGGAGAACCATGGCCTCGGTCTTGGAGGTGCTGATTCTCATCCCTGCCGCGTCGCACTCGGCCGCAAACCGCCCCAGCACATGCTGAAGGTCCCGGTCCGATGAAGCCAACAGGACAACGTCATCCACAAAAAGCAGAGACAAAATCCTGTGGTTCCCAAACCGGATCCCCTCTGGCCCGTGGCTCGCCTAGAAATCCTGTCCATAAAAATTATGAACAGGACCGGTGACAAAGGGCGCTAATAGTAATACTTTTGAAACATTTATGATGTTTAATGCTTTGACTGATACATGTAACTCCAAAATTACTAGCTTGTTGCAAAATACTTGCTCTGAGTCCAGCCATTGACTATTTAGAGAATGATTTTTTGACCATTTTACAATATACTGTATTTTATTGGCTATGAAGTAATACTGGAAGTTGGGTAACTTTAAACCTCCACATTCCTTGGATTTTTGCAATGTCTTTAAACTAATACGTGGTGTTTTATTCTTCCTCAGAAATTTTGATACATATGAGTCCAATGATTTAAACCAGGAAAAAGGGGGTTTGGATGGTATCATTGAGAAAAAATAATTTACTTTTGGTAAAACCATCATCTTAATGGTGGCTTAATGGTCCAGACCTCAGTCTTAAGGGGGGCATATCAACTGCATGAGGGGGCACCATTACTTCAGCCATATATTCGCGCAGCACTGATACACGTAACCATCACGTTAAACATAACCAACAGCAAATATGACCAGCTATATACCCTATATAGCATAATTCATCGCAATTTTAAGCATAACATCAAAGCAGTATCCACAAAACATTGAAGCAATATCCACAAAACACTTGACTATGCAACATAGATGTAACACCAGAATCGTCTCTCAAACTGAAAAAGCACCACGGCGGGTGCATTTTAAAACAGTCAACAGAGGGATATGCATTTCCATTACGCACATGCACGCATACACATATACACACACAGGCACACACACTTTTATCATACTTTTAGTGGAGGCAGCGCTGTCCTCTTATTAGTCCATCCCGTGTCAGCACAGCGGGAGGCAGCGTTTCTCCGAGCTGAACCTCCTCATCAATGAATCCATCCACTGGGACTTGAACCTGTGAGTGAGGTCATTTTCAAAAGCGAGCTGAATCAGCTGGGCCTTGCGTCTGTGCAGCATACTGCGCCGATGCTCCGAGAACACGTTTTTGAGCATGGAAAATGAGTTTTCACATACTGCTGTGGAAGCTCCTAAAGTTAGGGCAAGGGTGTATGCTGTGACAACATAGCCTGGAGAGCACAGTTGAATGTGCGAAGGATGTTGGCTATTGTCCATTTTCCATCTTCGGGGGGGACCGGGGTGTCGGTCATTTTCTTCGCCAAGAACTCACGGGCCACAGCATATTCAGATTCAACCAAATCAGCTCCAGCTAATTCCAGTAGAGAGGTTACCTTTGATGGGTCCAGGAAATTACTCTCGGCCTCTGGATCCAGAGCAGCCAGTGCGCCTATGAGCTCGCTGCTGCGCTCTCCAAAACGCGCATCTTGCACAGCTTCGATGACACTGTAAAATAACCTCTTGAACTCGGTCTTTTCGTCTATGTCACTCTGTGCTTGCCCAATGGTTTTCTTCAACTGCAAATTCACGGAGGTTCTTGTTAACTGTGCGTCTTCTCTTGCTTGGACCACAGCCGGTCACTGGCACAGCCTCGCTGGCCGTGACTAGAGGAGCACAGAGATCCCATAGCGCAGCAAATTAATTTTCTGTGCGCAGTGTCTTCACACAGTCAGAAGCGCTATTCACAAGTGTCACTGCAGTGAACAAGTCCATATCTTCGTCAGCAAAAACTAGACCGCAGATTCATTCATTCATTCGAATTGCGCGGTAACGGTTATTGACGCAGGCTACGTTAAGTACGTAATCTGACGTTTTGGCCGTTGCAGTGTAAATTTCCCAATCAAACATAAACACACCATTCTTCCATTATATTTTTAATATTTTAGTGATAAAGAAAGCAACATTAGTATTTTTAACAAAAAAAAAATAATAAAAAAAAAGATTAAAAAAATGTTTGTTTGTATTTTATGTGGCCCCAGTGGGGGGGCACATCCGTCGCTATGGCCGGCCTGGCCCCCTGGGGCCCGCCCATAGCTACAGGTGTGTGTAGAAGTGCTTGCAGCCGAAAACCGCGGTCTGAAAGAGGCTCGGAACATGAGGGACAATTTAGTGTTTTCGGGGATCCCGGAGCAGATAGATAGATAGATAGATAGATAGATAGATAGATAGATAATATTATGTATTATGAATTTATGTATTTCTAATGTATATGGTCCAAATGTTGATGACTCCTCGTTTTTTTACTCTTTTTTCCCCTCACTTTCTGATCACCTAGACCAGTGTCTCCCAACCTGGGGTCTGGGCCCCCCCTGGAGGGGGCGCCTGAGATCTCTGGGGGGGCGCGAAACTTTGTCTGCTTTGAGGATATGCAGTAAAAATTATATTTGCGCATGTTAAATAAATAAAAAATAATAACACACCTAATGGAATATGTAATCCAAGTCTGTATAAACCCACGTAGTCTTTTAAAATGACCAAAATATATAAGTTAAGTTAAGTTATTTACCAGGATAAAAACTTAATAACTTATTATATCATTATTCAACATTTAATCATACTACTACTCCGACAGGTTGTTAAAGGAAAAATGTTAAAAATGTTTGCGCTCATATTAAAAGAGACATTTTTCCGAAATTATTTTATGTCTTTGCAATTATTTTCTGTGCGTATTTTATACATTGATGACACAAAATGAAGGTGAGAAAGACAAAGTCATATGTATACAGGGTAAACCAAAGAGAAATGTTTCACAAAAATATAATTAATGTTAATTTTTTCAATTAAAGATTTGTAACAAATCACTTTACTCTTTTGGTGCCAGTACGTAGGGTCGGGGGGCGCGGCTGGTCTTAGACACAAGTAGGGGGGAACAAGGAAAAAAGGTTGGGAACCACTGACCTAGAAAACACAGTCATCATCAGAGGAGACCTCAACCTGGTATTGGACCCTGGAGTGGACAGGCTCAGTAACGCAGGCGGTCACAGGAGTTGGCAGTCAGCAAGTATTGTTAAACAATATATGAATGATCTGGGTCTATGCGATACATGGCGTTCTCTCCATCCAACTCTCAGGGACTACACTTTTTTCTCAGCTGTTCATCACTCATATTCCAGGCTAGATTACTTTTTAGTTAGCAGCCCTCTGATGAGAGATATCTCAGAATCATTATTGTTTGTTTGTTTGTTTGTTTATTTGGATCCACCATTAGATACACCAAATATGCAGTAGCTATTCTTCCTGGGGTCCTAATATTACATTTTCCAACAATATTAGCAATATTAATATATATTAGCAATCAGCGAGTGTTCTATGGAAAGCAGGAAAAGTAGAAATGCGAGTTAAAATAATTTTGTTTTCTTCAACTAAGAAAAAGAAAGATAACTTAAAAACAAAGGAATTAGGGACTTCCAGTTTGCAGCCTCATGGAGTAGTCGCACGTGTGAGGGCTCCTGTCTGCGCCTTTAACTTTTCACTTTTTCACTCCACTATTTCATACTTTGGGCAGTCTACATCGAATATTATACATTTTTAAACCACTTTGGTTCAAAATGTCTTCACATCGTGGTAAATCTGGGAAGAAAGACGAACAAGCCAGTGCGGCCAGCTTACCGGTAACAATGGCGGACATGTCGCAGCTACTCGACCAACATAGGGAAGCGCTGGCCGCGGACTTCAAAGCTTCTTTCAGCCAACTCGAAAATAAGTTTGAGCAGGCCCGGTCCGTAGTTGATGAACATGGGCAACGGCTTTCATCACTTGAGCTTGCTTCGGATGATCTGGAAAATACTTGCTCGTTGTGGACCTGGAGAGCCGCAGCAGGAGACAAAACATCCGCATCCTGGGCCTGGCAGAGTCCATTGAAGGTGAACGACCCACACAGTTTTTCTCCGACCTGCTGCGTGAAGTTTTTGGAGAGGTGCTTTCATCACCACCAGAGATCGATAGAGCCCATCGCTTGCTGGCCGCTAAAGCGGCCGGTCATTATCTGTCTGCACCGATACCAGGTTAAGGAACTCCTGATTCGCGAGGCCTGGTGGAGGGGGAAGCTGGAGTACTGCAACCAACCGATCAGGATCGTGGAGGACTACTGCCCCGAGGTTCTGAGCCAGCGCGCCAAGTACAGAGAGGTGATGGCGGAGTTATACAGCCGCGGGCTCAGGCCGTCTCTGCTGTTTCCTGAGAGGCTCTAGATCACGCTTTCCAGTGGAGAAAAGAAGTGGCTGCGGTCAGCTGAGGAGGCTCGGAGATACATTGGCAGCCTTCCTTCTCCATCCTCTGCACCGTGAATGACATGTGAACACCTGAGGAGCCAGGGACGCTGACTCTTGACTGTAAAAGTTTTTTTTTTCTCTCTCACTTTCAAAGTTTAATTGCGGACGTGAGTAGACCCAATTCAGTGAATTGTCATACTGTACTATATGTGAAGCTTAATTTTCAAAGCCAAATATTTTTTTTTCTCTTGTTTTGTTATTACTTTACTATTTTCATTAGTAGTTTTGCTTTTTCTTTTATTACTGAGTCATTATTATTATTGCTATTAATATTATAATTTGATCTCACAGTGCTGGTGCTACGAAGGTATTTTAATTTTATCTATTCTTTTTTTCCCTTTGTTTCTTTATTAATGTGCCCAGCATTGTTGAAATTTGTTGTAAGGAGTGTAGAGTGCACGTTTACATTGCAATACGGAGCAAGAAGATGTCATTAACGACAGGAAGGTTTATTTTTTGGTATGTGGGGGGGAGCTTGCTGCTATGTTCTTTAGCAGCTGTCTGGGGGTGTGGGAGGGTGGGGGGTACTGTTTTCAAGGCTAATACTTGTTCGTTAGCCCATACAAGTATTGCACAGCCAGTAATGTGTTAATTTCTTTTTTCATTTGTGTGTCCTGGATTCATTACCTGGAGTTTTGATACTATCTGTACTCATCAGCCTATGCCATTGGATGAAGAATTTGGATAGAGTATTAAATCTTATTAGCTGGAATGTTAAGGGTTTAAATCCTCCTGTGAAAAGGAGGAGAATATTTTCTCATATCAGTTTAAAGCAGCTTTTGTCTTTTTGCAAGAAACACATATTCGGGGGTCTGATAATTCTCGCTTAATGGCCCGGTGGGCGGGGCAGCACTTCCACTCTTCATTTCAGGCGAAGGCAAGAGGAGTTTCGATTCTTATAGACCAAAATATTCCTTTTGTGCATCATAATGTTGTGTCAGATACCAACAGCCGTTTCATCATCGTCACAGGGAAACTATATGACATGAATATAGTGCTTGCCAACGTATACGCTCCAAATGTAGATGATGTACATTTTTATGATAATTTTTTTTCTTCCCTCCTTGATCTGAGTTCATACTCCCTCCTTCTTGGCGGTGATTTTAACTGCTGGTTAGATCCTGTGTTGGACCGTTCCTCCCCCAAACCCGACTCAGTGAGTAAGTCCGCCTCATTCATTCAATCTTTCCTTCTCAATTATGGCATCTCCGATGTATGGCGCTTCCTCCATCCAAATGAAAAGGAGTATTCATTCTTCTCACATGTCCACCATACTTTTACGAGGATCGATTATTTTCTTATCGATGATCAGTTGCTACCACACGCTCGGTCCTGCACCTATCAGGGTATAGTGATATCAGATCACGCCCCTGTCATATTATCCCTGGCACTACCTAATCTTCCTCAAATTAAAAGGCATTGGCGTTTTAATTCGTCCTTACTTTCGGATGCTAAATTTACCGCATTCATAAAGGAACATATAACCTTCTTTTTTCAGACTAATGCCACCCCCGATATATCCCTTTTAGTAGTTTGGGATGCATTTAAAGCATACCTTAGGGGGCAAATAATTTCCTTTACTGCAAATATGAGGAAGAAAGCCATGCAAGAACGCTTAGAACTAGCCAAGCAAATCAAGGACATAGATCAGAAATACTCCCTTGTCAAAGACCCAGATCTTTATAATAAACGTGTGGAGCTCCAAACCAAATTCAACTTGGCTTCGACATACCAAATTGAACGTCAACTGTTGCGAAGTAAGAGCTTGTTTTACATCCATGGTGATAAATCAGGGAAATTGTTGGCTAGTCAACTGAGGGGACTTAAATCAACAAATAACAAAAATTCAAATGGAAAATGGGACTATCACTTCGAATCATGTAAAGATCAATAATGCATTCAGGGACTATTGTTCCAAACTTTACACCTCTGAATTTTCTAACACTAATTCAATGAATGATTTTTTAAATGACCCCAATATCCCTACACTTTCCAATGATAACAAAATGAAATTAAAGCTGCAAGCAGCGATGAACGGGCCCTCGCACTCACGGCCACCGCCCCCCATAAGTATCAGAAATGAAACCACCCACGACTCTCTATGTCAAACCATTGAAAAGTTGTAGCAGAAAAAAGGGACAACCAATCAGAAGAAGGGGCGGGGCTAATTCAAGCCAATGAAGGTCAAGGACTCCATACACAATCTGATGACACCACCCACGACTCTCTATGTCAAACCATTCCAAAGTTATAGCAGAAAATTGGGACAACCAATCAGAAGAAGGGGCGGGGCTAATTAAGGCCAACAAAGCTTGAGGACTCATTACAGAGTCCCATGACACCACCCACGACTTCCTATGTCAAACCATTCAAAAGTTATAGCAGAAAAAAGGGACAACCAATCAGAAGAAGGGGCGGGGCTAATTAAGGCCAACAAAGCTTGAGGACTCATTACAGAGTCCCATGACACCACCCACAACTCTCTACCATTGTCAAACCATTCAAAAGTTATGGCAGAGAAAAGTATTCTAGGGGGCGCTGTTGAGCCGTTAGGCCACGCCCATTAATGCAAACCATTAAATATCAAATTTATCGCCATGCCTGGCTTGCATGCCAAATTTGGTGCCTTTTGGGGAACTATCAAATATGGACCAATCAGATGAAGGGGGGGTGCGCTTGTTGGCGTCTAGCGTCGCCACGGTAACACTTTTGAAAGAGAAAAGTAATGCGCGTAGTCGCAGGATGGAGACGCACATTTTGATGTATAACACATCTGGCTTCACGATACGGTTTGGGCCGTATTAATTGCCAAAGGAATGGCATAAATTGCGCCAAAATTACACAATTAATTAAGAATGAACAAAATGGCCGACTTCCTGTTCGGTTTCCGCCATGGAGCCAAGAGACTTTTCTTTAAGTAGCGACATGATAAAGATGTGTACCGATTTTCGTTCATGTACGTCAAACCGTATTATGGGGCTTGAGGCGCAAAGTTTTTTCTGTCTGAACCAACCAGATGAAGGGTGGGTGGGCTTTTTGGCGTCTAGCGTCGCCACGGTAACGCTTTTGAAAGAGAAAAGTAATGCGTGTTGTCGCAGGATGGAGACGCACATTTTGATGTATAACACACTTGGGTGCACGTTACGGTTCGGGCTGTATTAACTGCCGAAGGAATGGCATAAATTTCGCCAAAATGACACAACTAATTCAAAATGGCCGACATCCTGTTCGGTTTCGGGCATGACCCCAAGAGACTTTTCTTTAAGTTGTGTCATGATACAGGTGTGTACCGATTTTCGTGCATGTACGTCAAACCGTATCGTGGGGCTTGAGGCACAAAGTTTTCAAGGGGGCGCTGTTGAGCCATTTTGCCACGCCCATTAATACAAACCATTAAATATCAAATTTTTCGCCAGGCCGGACTTTGCTTGCAAAATTTGGTGACTTTTTGGGCATGTTTAGGGGGGCAAAAAGGCCTTCCTTTTGTCAGAAAAATAATAATAATAATAATAACTAGACAATTTCTTGCAGAAATTTTGAGAGTGCCACGGCGGGCTGCTGCAAATTAGTGTACATTTTACAAGCAATAAAGGTGAAGGACTCAATACCGAGTCCAATGACACCACCCATGACTCTCTATGTCAAACCATTCAAAAGATATTGGACTTTAACGTATCAGCCAATCAGAAGAAGGGGCGGGGCTAATTTGCACCAATGAGGGTCAGGGACTCGATACTTGGTCATTTGACACCACCCATGTCTCTGTATGTCAAACCATTCAAAAGATATTGGACTTTAACGTATCAGCCAATCAGAAGAAGGGGCGGGGCTAATTTGCACCAATGAGGGTCAGGGACTCCATACTTAGTCATTTGACACCACCCATGTCTCTGTATGTCAAACCGTTCAAAAGATATTGGACTTTAACGTATCAGCCAATCAGAAGAAGGGGCGGGGCTAATTAGCACCAATGAGGGTCAGGGACTCCATACTTAGTCATTTGACACCACCCATGTCTCTGTATGTCAAACCATTCAAAAGATATTGGACATTAACGTATCAGCCATTCAGAAGAAGGGGCGTGGCTAATTTGCACCAATGAGGGTCAGGGACTCCATACTTAGTCATTTGATACCACCCATAAATCTGTATGTCAAACCATTCAAAAGATATTGGACTTTAACGTATCAGCCAATCAGAAGAAGGGGTGGGGCTAATGTGCATTCCCTGGGTCATGTGACCAGTTCTGGGTCACATGACCCGGAAGTGTATACTGTATTATGCTGTATATACTGTGGATGGATGGATGGATGATGGATGGATGATGGATGGATGGATGATGGATGGATGATGGATGGATGATGGATGGATGGATGATGGATGGATGATGGATGGATGGATGGATGATGGATGGATGGATGGATGGATGGATGGATGATGGATGGATGATGGATGGATGGATGATGGATGGATGATGGATGGATGGATGGATGATGGATGATGGATGGATGGATGATGGATGGATGGATGGATGATGGAGGGATGATGGATGGATGGATGATGGATGGATGATGGATGGATGGAGGGATGGATGGATGATGGATGGATGATGGATGGATGATGGATGGATGGATGGATGGATGATTGATGGATGATGGATGGATGGATGGATGGATGGATGATGGATGGATGATGGATGGATGGATGGATGGATGGATGGATGGATGGATGATGGATGGATGATGGAGGGATGATGGATGGATGGATGATGGATGGATGATGGATGGATGGAGGGATGGATAGATGATGGATGATGGATGGATGGATGGATGGATGGATGGATGATGGATGGATGATGGATGGATGGATGGATGATGGATGGATGATGGATGGATGGATGGATGATGGATGGATGGATGGATGATAGATGGATGATGGATGGATGATGGATGGATGGATGGATGGATGGATGGATGATGGATGGATGATGGATGGATGGATGGATGGATGATTGATGGATGATGGATGGATGGATGGATGGATGGATGGATGATGGATGGATGATGGATGGATGGATGGATGATGGATGGATGATGGATGGATGGATGGATGATGGATGGATGGATGGATGATAGATGGATGATGGATGGATGATGGATGGATGGATGGATGATGGATGGATGATGGATGGATGATGGATGGATGGATGATGGATGGATGATGGATGATGGATGGATGGATGATGGATGGATGGATGATGGATGATGGATGATGGATGGATGGATGGATGGATGATGGATGGATGGATGATTGATGGATGGAGGGATGGATGGATGATGGATGGATGATGGATGGATGGATGATGGATGGATGATGGATGGATGGATGATGGATGGATGGATGATGGATGGATGATGGATGGATGGATGATGGATGGATGATGGATGATTGATGGATGGTTGGTTGGATGGATGGATGATGGATGATGGATGATGGATGGATGGATGGATGGATGGATGGATGGATGGATGGACTGATGATGGATGGATGGATGGATGGATGATGGATGGATGATGGATGGATGGATGATGGATGGATGGACTGATGATGGATGGATGGATGGATGGATGGATGGATGATGGATGGATGGATGGATGATGGAGGGATGATGGATGGATGGATGATGGATGGATGATGGATGGATGGAGGGATGGATGGATGATGGATGGATGATGGATGGATGATGGATGGATGGATGGATGGATGATGGATGATTGATGGATGATGGATGGATGGATGGATGGATGATGGATGGATGATTGATGGATGATGGATGGATGGATGATGGATGGATGGATGATGGATGGATGATGGATGATTGATGGATGATGGATGGATGGATGGATGGATGATGGATGGATGATTGATGGATGATGGATGGATGGATGATGGATGGATGGATGATGGATGGATGATGGATGGATGATGGATGGATGGATGATGGATGGATGATGGATGATTGATGGATGGTTGGTTGGATGGATGGATGATGGATGATGGATGATGGATGATGGATGGATGATGGATGGATGGATGGATGGATGATGGATGGATGGATGGATGGATGATGGATGGTTGGTTGGATGGATGGATGATGGATGATGGATGATGGATGGATGGATGGATGGATGGATGGACTGATGATGGATGGATGGATGGATGGATGGATGGATGATGGATGGATGGAGGGATGGATGGATGGATGATGGATGGATGGATGGATGATGGATGGATGGAGGGATGATGGTTGGATGGATGTATGATGGATGGATGGATGATGGATGGACGGAGGGATGATGGTTGGATGGATGGATGATGGATGGATGGAGGGATGATGGTTGGATGGATGGATGGATGATGGATGGATGGATGGATGGATGGATGGATGGATGGACTGATAATGGATGGATGGATGGATGGATGGATGGATGGATGGATGATGGATGGATGGATGGATGGATGGATGATGGAAGGATGGAGGGATGATGGATGGATGATGGATGGATGGATGATGGATGGATGATGGAAGGATGGATGATGGATGGATGATGGATGGATGGATGATTGATGGATGGATGGCTGGATGGATGATGGATGGATGGATGATGGATGATTGATGGATGGATGGATGGCTGGATGGATGATGGATGGACGGAGGGATGATGGTTGGATGGATGGATGATGGATGGATGGAGGGATGATGGTTGGATGGATGGAGGGATGATGGATGATGGATGGATGGATGATGGATGGATGGATGGATGGATGGATGGATGGATGGATGGATGGATGGATGGATGGATGATGGATGGATGGATGGATGGATGGATGATGGAAGGATGGAGGGATGATGGATGGATGATGGATGGATGGATGATGGATGGATGATGGAAGGATGGATGATGGATGGATGATGGATGGATGGATGATTGATGGATGGATGGCTGGATGGATGATGGATGGATGGATGATGGATGATTGATGGATGGATGGATGGCTGGATGGATGATGGATGATTGATGGATGGATGGATGGCTGGATGGATGATGGATGGATGGATGATGGATGGATGGATGGATGGAGGGATGGATGGATGGAGGGATGGATGGATGGAGGGATGGATGATGGATGGATGATTGATGGATGGATGGATGGAGGGATGATGGAGGGATGGATGGCTGGATGGATGATGGATGGATGGATGATGGATGGATGATGGATGATTGATGGATGGTTGGTTGGATGGATGGATGATGGATGATGGATGATGGATGATGGATGGATGATGGATGGATGGATGGATGATGGATGGATGGATGGATGGATGATGGATGGTTGGTTGGATGGATGGATGATGGATGATGGATGATGGATGGATGGATGGATGGATGGATGGATGGACTGATGATGGATGGATGGATGGATGGATGGATGGATGATGGATGGATGGAGGGATGGATGGATGGATGATGGATGGATGGATGGATGATGGATGGATGGAGGGATGATGGTTGGATGGATGTATGATGGATGGATGGATGATGGATGGACGGAGGGATGATGGTTGGATGGATGGATGATGGATGGATGGAGGGATGATGGATGGATGATGGATGGATGGATGGATGGATGGATGGATGGACTGATAATGGATGGATGGATGGATGGATGGATGGATGGATGATGGATGGATGGAGGGATGATGGATGATGGATGGATGGATGATGGATGGATGGATGGATGGATGGATGGATGGATGGATGGATGGATGGATGGATGATGGATGGATGGATGGATGGATGGATGATGGAAGGATGGAGGGATGATGGATGGATGATGGATGGATGGATGATGGATGGATGATGGAAGGATGGATGATGGATGGATGATGGATGGATGGATGATTGATGGATGGATGGCTGGATGGATGATGGATGGATGGATGATGGATGATTGATGGATGGATGGATGGCTGGATGGATGATGGATGATTGATGGATGGATGGATGGCTGGATGGATGATGGATGGATGGATGATGGATGGATGGATGGATGGAGGGATGGATGGATGGAGGGATGGATGGATGGAGGGATGGATGATGGATGGATGATTGATGGATGGATGGATGGAGGGATGATGGAGGGATGGAAGGAAGAGGAGGAGGAGGAGGAGGAGGAAGAGGAGGAGGAAGAAGAGGAGGAAGAGGAGGAAGAGGAGGAGGAGGAGGAGGAGGAGGAAGAAGAGGAGGAAGAGGAGGAAGAAGAGGAAGAGGAGGAGGAGGAGTAAGAGGATGATGAAGGTCAGGGTTCAGATTTCTCCATTTTCCAGGTTATACTATGAAGTCTGTACTGAATGGGTCATGTGACCAGTTCTGGGTCAGCCTAATCAGTCAACAGCTGAGCTCCGGTTGCCGGGCAACAAAACCTTAAAAAAAAAGCTTACTACTGTATACAGAGAATATACAGAGATTTTTGGTTTTGACAAGCCTGAAATAACTTCACCTTGTAATCAAACCGTAGCTCTTAGCAGAAAAACGAAAACATTTTGAGAAACAGAGAACCTACCAGATTATCTAAATGTTATTTTCATACAGATATTCCTTAAAATGTGTTAGTAACGGCAATTCGAAAACAAAAATGAGATTTTTTTTAAGAAAACTTCATTTAAAATGGGAGTGAATGGAGAGCGATACAGGATTTGGCGTGTCTGTTGGCCCCACCGTTAAAATTGTGTGCACACCACGCCTGTCAAAGTCACATTTTATGAATCTCAACATCTATGTCTACATTCTGACCAAAAATTATCTTTCTAGCTTTTACGGTTTGCCCGTGAGCTCGAGTTACAAATAAAAATTATGATCATTTTTCGAAAGTCTCTCCACTCTAATGAATTCGAACCGCACTGAAGATTTGACAAAAAAGTGATTTCCAGTCCTCGCTTGAGCGCTCATATCTTGAAAAGTGTACATTTTAGGAAAAAACAGTTCCAGGTTCAGAGAGAGAAGAGAAGTTTTCCTCCGTTTTGAAGTTTGAATGACATTTCTTCGTGCAAGTATGAGAAAGATACGTGACTGAGAAAAAAGGTGAATTTCGTCTTTTTTCTCCCATCCGCTTTGAATGGCGCCATAGGAATGCATGGGACGTGATCTCCCCATTAGTTTGGGAAATTTGGAAATGTTTTTGCACTTCGTGCAAAAACTATTTGTGCCATCGCTCTGAAAATCCACAGGACTGTAGTTAAATTCAGGGCCTACAACTTTCTAATTTGGTTCAGAATTTTTCGAGTAACCGTGTGCGAGTGGTGAGGCCCCAAAGTTCTCCCAATGCATTCCGGATGGGTTTGAGCGCGCACGTTTGTGCACGTTGCGCAAAAACGTGCACGCCAATTGCTTATAAAAGTCATAGCACACGATTCCCGATTAAGGCGCATGTTTCTACGTTTTTACTTTTCGCGTTTTCTCAAAGCTCTAGGAGGAGTAGCGAACCGAAAGTTGTCCGGAAGAGGAATAAGTTGAACTAGACAAAATTCCAGGGAAATTTTGAAGTGCCACGGACTACTGCCGGATGATCGCGGGGCTTATTTGCACCCATGAAGGTCAAGGACTCGATACAGATTCCAATGACACCACCCATGACTCTCTATGTCAAACCATTCAAAAGTTATGACAGAAAATATAGAACCGCTAACTGAACCGCTAACGGAATCGCTAACGGGATCGCTAACGGGACCGCTAACGGGACCGCTAACCGAGCCGCTAACGGGATCGCTAACCGAGCCGCTAACAACCGCTAACGGAACCGCTAACGGGACCGCTAATGGGATCGCTAACGGAACCGCTAACGGGACCGCTAACGGGATCGCTAACGGGATCGCTAACGGGATCGCTAACGGGATCGCTAACGGGACCGCTAACCGAGCCGCTAATGGGATCGCTAACGGGACCGCTAACAACCGCTAACAGAACCGCTAATGGGACCGCTAACAGAACCGCTAACAGAACCGCTAACGGGACCGCTAATGGGATTGCTAACGGGACCGCTAACGGGGTCGCTAACTGGACCGCTAACGGGATCGCTAACTGGACCGCTAACGGGACCGCTAATGGGATTGCTAACGGGACCGCTAACGGGGTCGCTAACTGGACCGCTAACGGGGTCGCTAACGGAATCGCTAACTGAACCGCTAACGGGACCACTAACCGAGCCGCTAACAGGATTGCTAACCGAGCCGCTAATGGGATCGCTAACGGGACCGCTAACAACCGCTAACGGAACCGCTAACAGGACCGCTAACAGAACCGCTAACAGAACCGCTAACGGGACCGCTAACGGGATCGCTAACAACCGCTAGCGGAACCGCTAACGGGACCCCTAACGGGGTCGCTAACTGGACCGCTAACGGGATCGCTAACTGGACCGCTAACGGAATCGCTAACTGAACCGCTAACGGGACCGCTAACCGAGCCGCTAACGGGATCGCTAACCAAGCCGCTAACGGGATCGCTAACGGGATCGCTAACAACCGCTAACGGGACCGCTAACGGGATTGCTAACGGGACCGCTAACGGGGTCGCTAACTGGACCGCTAACGGGATCGCTAACTGGACCGCTAACGGGACCGCTAACGGGATCGCTAACAGGACCGCTAACAGAACCGCTAACGGGACCGCTAACACCAATAACACTACCATCCCATAATAAACACCTACCATCCCATAATAACACTAACATCCCATAATAACACTAACATCCTATAAAAACACCTGCCATCCCATAATAACACTAACATCCTATAAAAACACCTGCCATCCCATAATAACACTAACATCCTATAAAAACACCTGACATCCCATAATAACACTAACATCCTATAAAAACACCTGACATCCCATAATAACACTAACATCCTATAAAAACACCTGACATCCCATAATAACACCTATCGTGTGTGTGTGTGTGTGTGTGTGTGTGTGTGTGTGTGTGTGTGTGTGTGTGTGTGTGTGTGTGTGTGTGTGTGTGTGTGTGTGTGTGTGTGTGTGTGTGTTCATCTAAGGTTAAAAGGTCAGGGTTCAGATTTCTCCATTTTCCAGGTTATACTATGAATTCTGTACTGAGTGAGTCATGTGACCAGTTCTGGGTCAGTCTAATCAGTCAACAGCTGAGCTCTGGTTGCTAGGGGCAACAAGAACCTGATACAGAGGGAGCGGGAATGACTCAGCTGGATTTTTGGTTGTGACAAACCTGAAATCACTCCACTTTGCGCTCAAACCGTAGCTCTTAGCAGAAAAACGAAAACATTTTGAGAAACAGAGAACCTACCAGATTATCTAAATGTTATTTTCATACAGATATTCCTTAAAATGTGTTAGTAACGGCAATTCGAAAACAAAAATGAGATTTTTTTTAAGAAAACTTCATTTAACATGGGAGTCAATGAAGAGAGAGACAGGAACTGGCGTGTCTGTTGGCTCCCCCGTTAAAATTTTGTGCACACCACGCCTGTCAAAGTCACATTTTATAAATCACAACACCTATGTCTATATTCTGACCAAAAATTATCTGTCTACCTTTTACGGTTTGCCCGTTAGCTCGAGTTACAAATAAAAATTATGATCATTTTTCGAAAGTCTCTCCACTCTAATGAATTCGAACCGCACTGAAGATTTGACAAAAAAGTGATTTCCAGTCCTCGCTTGAGCGCTCATATCTTGAAAAGTGTACATTTTAGGAAAAAACAGTCCGGGGTTTGGAGAGAGAAGAGAAGTTTTCCTCCGTTTTGAAGTTTGAATGACGTTTCTACGTGCAAGTATGAGAAAGATACGTGACTCGGAAAAAAGGTGAATTTTGTCTTTTTTTTCCTCAACATTTTCCCATCCGCTTATAATGGCGCCATTGAAATGCATGGGAAAATCTTCCCCATTAGTTTGGAAATTTGGAAATGTTTTTGCACTTCGTGCAAAAACTATTCGTGCCATCGTTCTGAAAATCCACAGGACTGTAGTTAAATTCAGGGCCTACAACTTTCTAAATCGGTTCAGAATTTTTCGAGCAACGGTGTGCGAGTGGTGAGGCCCCAAACTTCACGCAATGCGTTCCGGATGGGGCAAAAAGCGCACGTTTGTGCACGTTGCGCAAAAACGTGCACGCCAATCGCTTATAAAAGTCATACCCATCGATTCCCGATTAAGGCGCACGTTTCTACGTTTTTACTTTTCGTGTTTTCTCAAAGCTGCGGGACTAGTTACGCGCCGAAGTTTTTACGGAAGAATATATAATAAATAACTAGACAAAATTCCCGGGAAATTTTGAAGTGCCACGGACTACTGCCGGATGATCGCGGGGCTTATTTGCACCCATGAAGGTCAAGGACTCGATACTTAGTCATTTGACACCACCCATGACTCTCTATGTCAAACCATTCAAAAGTTATTACAGAAAATATGTAATAGGCTAATAGAACCGCTAACAAGACCGCTAACGGGACCGCTAACGGGATAGCTAACAGAACCGCTAACGGAACCTCTAACGGGATCGCTAACTGAACCGCTAACGGGATCGCTAAAGGGATCGCTAACGGGACCGCTAACGGGACCGCTTACCGAGCCACTAACGGAATCGCTAACCGAGCCGCTAACAACCGCTAACGGAACCGCTAACGGGACCGCTAACGGGACCGCTAATGGGATCGCTAACGGGACCGCTAACGGGACCGCTAACGGGACCGCTAACGGGACCGCTAACGGGACCGCTAATGGGATCGCTAACGGGACCGCTAACGGGACCGCTAACGGGACCGCTAACGGGACCGCTAACGGGACCGCTAACGGGACCGCTAACGGGATCGCTAACGGGATCGCTAACGGAGCCGCTAATGGGGTCGCTAACGGGACCGCTAACAACCGCTAACGAAACCGCTAACAGTACCGCTAACAGAACCGCTAACTGAACCGCTAACGGGATCGCTAACGGGATCGCTAACGGGACCGCTAACCGAGCCGTTAACGGAATCGCTAACCGAGCCGCTAACAACCGCTAACGGGACCGCTAACGGGACCGCTAACGGGACCGCTAACGGGACCGCTAACGGGACCGCTAATGGGATCGCTAACGGAACCGCTAACGGGACCGCTAACGGGACCGCTAACGGGATCGCTAACGGAGCCGCTAATGGGGTCGCTAACGGGACCGCTAACAACCGCTAACGGAACCGCTAACAGGACCGCTAACAGAACCGCTAAGTGAACCGCTAACGGGATCGCTAACGGGATCGCTAACGGGACCGCTAACCGAGCCGCTAACGGAATCGCTAACCGAGCCGCTAACAACCGCTAACGGAACCGCTAACGGGACCGCTAACGGGACCGCTAACGGGATCGCTAACGGAACCGCTAACGGGACCGCTAACGGGACCGCTAACGGGATCGCTAACGGGACCGCTAACCGAGCCGCTAACGGGATTGCTAACGGGATCGCTAACAACCGCTAACGGGACCGCTAACGGGATTGCTAACGGGGTCGCTAACTGGACCGCTAACGGGATCGCTAACTGGACCGCTAACGGGATCGCTAACAGGACCGCTAACAGAACCGCTAACGGGACCGCTAACACCAATAACACTACCATCCCATAATAAACACCTACCATCCCATAATAACACTAACATCCTATAAAAACACCTGCCATCCCATAATAACGCTAAAAACCTTAAAAAAAACACCTGCCATCCCATAATAACACTAACATCCTATAAAAACACCTGCCATCCCATAATAACACTAACATCCTATAAAAATAAAATGGGGATCATGTAAGGTCAGGGTTCAGATTCCTCCATTATCCAAGGTAAAGTATTATGAAGTCTGCATTGATGTGTCATGTGACCAGTTCTGGGTCACATGACCCGGAAGTATGGTAGTGTATATTGTATTGGAATGACTCAGCTAGTTTTTTGGATTTGACAAGCCTCAAATAACTTCACCTTGTAATCAAACTGTAGCTCCTATCAGAAAAACAAAGACATCGTGAGAGAGACAGAACCCGGAAGATTCTGACAATCTTAATTTTATTCAGATATTCCTTAAAATGTGTTAGTAACGGCAATTCGAAAACAAAAATGAGATTTTTTTTAAGAAAACTTCATTTAACATGGGAGTCAATGAAGAGACAGACAGGAATTGGCGTGTCTGTTGGCTCCACCGTTAAAATTTTGTGCACACCACGCCTGTGAAAGTCACATTTTATAAATCACAACACCTATGTCTATATTCTGACCAAAAATGATCTGTCTACCTTTTACGGTTTGGCCGTGACCTCGAGTTACAAATAAGAAATCATGTTTTTTTTTCAGTGTAACTACACTCTAGCAAACTGACTCCCGTGCTCTAGATTTGAAAAAAAGTGATTTCCAGTCCTCGCTTGAGGGCTCATATCTTGAAAAGTGTACATTTTAGGAAAAAACAGTTTCGGGTTTGGAGAGAGAAGAGAAGTTTTCCTCCGTTTTGAAGTTTGAATGACGTTTCTACGTGCAAGTATGAGAAAGATACGTGACTCAGAAAAAAGGTGAATTTTGTCTTTTTTCTCGACATTTTCCCATCCGCTTTGAATGGCGCCATAGGAATACATGGGAAAATGCTCTCCCCATTAGTTTGGAAATTTGGAAATGTTTTTGCACTTCGTGCAAAAACTATTTGTGCCATCGCTCTGAAAATCCACAGGACTGTAGTTAAATTCAGGGTCTACGACTTTCTAAATCGGTTCAGAATTTTTCGAGCAACGGTGTGCGAGTGGTGAGGCCCCAAACTTCTCGCAATGCGTTCCGGATGGGGCAAAAAGCGCACGTTTGTGCACGTTGCGCAAAAACGTGCATGCCAATCGCTAATAAAAGTCATACCCATCGATTCCCGATTAAGGCGCACGTTTCTACGTTTTTACTTTTCGCGTTTTCTCAAAGCTGTGGGACTAGTTACGCGCCGAAGTTTTTACGGAAGAATAAATAAATAATAACTAGACAAAATTCCCGGGAAATTTTGAAGTGCCACGGACTACTGCCGGATGATCGCGATTTGGCAGCTACCCTGGGGGACTCCACAGTCCAATGACTTACTATGCGATAAGGCACCGTTAAAATAAACTTTTTGTGACCTTTCAGACAAATAGCTCTTAAACCATTGAATTGCAGAAAAATTAAAACCATAATTAATGAGTTTAGAAATTAAAATGTCATGCTCAATCACATCAAAGGCAGCACTGAAGTCAAGCAATACTGTTCCCACAAGCATCGAGTCATCAATTGATGTTAACCAGTTATTGGACATCTGTGTCATTGCAGTGCAGGTGGAGTGGCCAGACCTATAAGCATGTTGGAACATTGTTGTTAAATCATTGTAAGAAAAGTAATCTTGTACTTGCTTGAATACTATCATCTCCAATAATTTACTGAGAACAGGTAAAATACTTATAGGCCTACTATTTGGACGGCAGAAAGTTGATTTTGTATATTTGGGTAAAGGAATGATCTAACCCTCCTTCCCAAGTTTAGGACACACACCACTAATCAGACACCTGTTGAACATGTGACAGAGAAGCTTCGAAATTACCGCAGCAGATGATCTCAATAGCCTATTGTCCAAGTTGTCCATTCCAGCAGACCCACCAACAGTCAAAGATTTCAGCAGCAATTCCACCCGCAAAACACTGACCAGATGACATTCAAAATGACATAACTTGTTTTTCATAATTAATTTTTTTATCAGCTCATCTGAGTTAGTATCAACAGTACAATGCATTTTCTCTCTGAGTTTAGAACCCTTGTTAACAAAATAATCCTTGAAATAATTTGCAATCTGAGTTGGCTTATTTAAATAAACTCCATTCAGTTCAACAAAAGAGGTACAGGTAGATTTTTTCCCCATAATTTCATTAAGTACATTCCATAATTTCTTACTGTCCGTACCACTGTCAGAAATTCTTTTCTGATAGAATTTTTTTCTTTTTGACTCTGTTCACTTTGGTCACATGATGCCTTTGTATACAATAAAGTTTTCTGTCCACAAGAGAACCCGAGAGAACAGCAACCTTCTTAGTCCTTTGAGCCATTAAACTCTTTAATTCAGAATCAATCCAAGGAGCACTTTTGGCTTTAACTGTAAACTTTTTTAACGGAGCATGACTGTTAACAACTCTCAATAGCACATACTTCATCCCACTTAATGTTATCCAGCTCAGTGAGAAAATTATCCTCATTGAATGTCTTATAAGTTCTTTTTACCATAATATTGGGACAGGCTTTAGGACGCTTTGTTCTCCTGGAGACAGCCACACAGTTATGGTCACTAAACTGGTACAAAAACAGGTGTGGAGCACATATCAGGGGTATTAGTGAAAATATGATGGATACATTTTGATGTTGGAGATCTAGCAGTGTTAATAGAAATTCTTGTAGGTTGATAAATTAATTGGGATAAACCACACATATCAGTCATATATTTAAGCTTGTTCTTGAGAGCACACTCATCAGATAGCCAATCAATGTTCAGATCACCCATCCAGTACATCTCTCCGTTTTCTTCAGTCACTTTATCTAGCATATTACATAATGCATTTAAATATTCTATCCTGACACTAGGTGGCCTGTAACAACATCCAACAAGTATTGGTTTTAAATAGGGGAGATGTACCCGCAGCCATAACATCATCATCAACCATCAAGTCATGTCTCAATTTAACAGGATAATGGTCATGTATTAGAATGGCCACACCTCCAAACCTATTTCTATCATGTCTATAAATTGAATAGCCACTTATAGAAACTTCTGAATTGTTTATAAAACTGTCCAGGTGGTTTCAGAAATTGCAATAATATCTATATTGTTCAATTGCAAAAATAAAGAAAGGTCTGGGATTTTATTCCTCAAACTACATGTTAATATGTGCAAGGACTAAGCCTGTAGGTAGTTTGTTTATACCAGTCATCTTATCACATACCTCAAGTTGTTAAATCATCATCACATTCATCAGACATATTGATCCAGCTCTGAAAGTTCATGGATAAGCAGTGTATTTGCAACCTCTGGGTTTCCATTAAGCTTAATGTAGATCTTACAGTTGGCAGTCCAGGTGGCTTGTATTTTGTTATCCTTCCTCAGAACACGTGCTTGGCGGGCAATGTAGGCGTTTCTCCTCGTCAGGTGATCATTTAGATATACACTAGAGCACTTCAGCTTCCGGCCTTGCTTCAGGACATCCACCTTTCGTTTTCTGAGGATTGTGTGTGTTTCCCTGAAGAGTTCATGCACACCTATGGACGTGTGTGTGTGTGTGTGTGTGTCAGAGAGAGTAGAGCTAGTGAGTGTGTGTCTGTGTTTGAGTGAGTCTATGCATGTACTCTGCATGTAGAGTAAAAACTGTGGGAGTATGATGATAATGTATGGAAGAAAGTGGAAAAATCTTGAAGGCTTGGAGCGTGGAGTGAGCGATGACATCATTGCACATGTGCGTGTGTCTGTATGTGTGTGTCCATTTGCCCAGATGATAATCATATGGTCAAACAACAGTTAATCCAATACATTTAGAAATTAAATTATATAATAATCATCAATAACACCTCTATTATATGGAACACCAGGACAAAACCAGTACTGTACAAACATGTTTATTAAATGTCAAATATTCAACAAAGTAAACAACTCTGATTCAAGTAAATTGTTCTGCATAACATTTTACATATGTCTTTAAGTAGTATATGGTTTTACACAATATTAATCTTGAAGTGAATTAAGCTTAAGATAATATTTCAAAAATATAAAAATTATGCAAGAATGAAATTACAGATGCATTCAAAATTGTATGGGTGCAGACAAGATCATTGTGCTAATAATACAATTGTAATTTAGATCATCAAAGGTAAGTAATAATCAGGTGGACAACATTCATTAAGAACATGAAGATAAAACAATATGATGCAGTTAAGTGTATGATCATAAAAACATGTCAAGAATTAAATTTTGAGAGAATTGAAACCTTACAATGCAGAACAAAAGAATAGAGAAGTCTGGGTCAATCTACCATGATTGGTCAGACCAAGAGCCTCATTAAAATATCAAAAACTGAACTGTTATTGTGACAATTAAAGTTGCAAATATGGACAATAGACTTCCATTCACAACAGATGTGAGGACAAAATAAGTCCTGAGTCCTTTACAAGGATTGAGACTCACAGAGGTCAAAGGTCCACATCAAAACCAGTGAGGATCCCTCTGTCTGATGGGCATTCATGTGGCAGCAGAATGTCTTTGGACAGTGCAGAGCAGTGGTCATCTTCCTCTTTCCTGAATACACAAAAGCAGAGATATCAGCACAACATACATCATAGTTATTTCTGAATTTAAATTCAGTATACAAATTAGCCTTACAATTGCTCACACACCAGGACAATAGAAAATCTTACCTCTGTGTGGTTGCTGCATCAATAGAGTTGTCTCCAGAGCTGCTGTTGTCACTTGGTCTGCTACCTGGATCTGTTGTAGCCCTGATTTGGAAACAAAGAAATAATCAATAAGTTGTAGTTTTCAAAGCAAGTGAATCATCAAGAAGAAAGCTGCATACATTGGCAGAGCATCTGGCTGATGAGCACCTGCCTGAGACACATTGAACTGCTGCTGTGGCCCCTTGGACACATGTTGGACCGTCTAGGAAGTCTCGCTGATGCAGCAGAGTGCTGCTACATTGCTGCAGCTCTTCCCATGACCAACCGCAGGTCATCCATGGCTCTACTGGCTCCTGCTGCTCCTGGACCCTTCCTGTAGCCAGCCCAGGTATGTCTGATCCTGGCTGTACACCAAAGGAGAATGAAAACAACTTTATACATGTGTGTTGAAAAGTTTTTTTAACATAAGATTAAAAAACTTCAAAGAAATGTGAGCATTGAAAAGTCAAATCAAACTAACATCTAACAGTATACTCACCTCTGTCTGTAAGTGCACCTTGCCTGCATCCTCAGTGGCTCTGTAAGTACAACTGACAACATTACACCTGCAGGGGGACTATTCACCCATAGCTGGGACAGCGGTTGACAGGCACCAGGGTTTATCCACACAGTGGTGGCCCTGACGCCGTGTCTCTGGGGCCCGCTGCTGCTCCGAGATCCCCTGCAGTTTAGCCTGGGACCGTGAGGTACCCAGTTTCCGTGTGTGGCCCCGGGGAGGCACTGCAGGAGTCTTGGTAGTGGAGAGGCTTTGTACTGGCAGGAGGAAGCTAACTAAGTCAGCTTCTTCTTTTCACCCTCCATTCAGAAGGCTAGCCAGCGGCAGAAGCAGTGAGCAGAGAGCAGCACAATGCAGCAACATGCACTAGCTCCAAGCACCACACTACTGCACTAGACGCTTCACACATACCCTGTGTTAGCACACAGCAGTGTGTGCCAACACGCACACACAGACGCACACACACGCACACACACACGCACACGCAGACAAACACAGATGACAGACATACACAAAAACAGATAAACAGAGAGGGGGTGCTAGAGAGGGAAAGGTGGGGAAGGAAGAGAGAAGGGGAGGGAATGAGAAGGATGTGGATGAAAATACTTACCGTATACCTACCGAATACCTACCATTTCATCTGGGCTGGGCACCTTTTCCGAATTAAACAACATACCTACAAGGGCTCTTTTCCACAATAAAAGACCACAAGAGGAAACCTTTCTCAACCCAAAACCACCATGAGTTGGACCCCAGGCCATATTCACCATAAGCATCCAGATACCAAAAGAAAATAACACAATGAACCACAAGAACTACCCTAACAACAACTACCCTAACAACAACAACAGGCCATCTTGCTCAACCCCAACCACCATCAACAACAAGCTGTGAACTCTGCCAAAGAGTACTTCACAGATGACTTGGACCCGAGGCCACATTCCCCACAGGCATCCAGACACAACACCACTAAAGCAAAACCACTTCACTCAGAAGACAAGCCTCCCGCTTCTGGCGAAGTCAAAACACAGTACACCGGATCGTGATAACTGTGATACGATTGCAGCACACCTGATTGAAGGCAACATTGTGGTTGCGATATGTAAATATGATCAATCAGTGTCCGCTTTTCGGTCGTTGCAGCGGAAACAAGCTGGCTATAGCCTCTGGACCGAAACAACTCCCATATGGCTTTCTTCCCTTTGGAGAGCAAGTCTTCATTGAAGTCTCCACAAACCACTACAGGCTGGCAACCCATCATCTCTAAAGTGTCCAAGAGGCTTTGCATGTTTGCAAGAAACACGTCAAGTTGGATATTTGGTGGTCTGTACACAGTGGCTATCAATGCTCTGACAGGACCCTCAACCTTGACGACGGCGAATTCAAGGTCGGGCACATTTTGAATGTACCGTCGGGCCTCTGCTTGTAGACAGCTCCTGTAGTACACTGCAACTCCACCTCCATCTTTCATAGCCATATCCGCTCTGTTAGAATATGAGACATTTCTGTTGCGCGCAAACATCTCATATCCCTCCAGCTGGAAGTCTGGAGAAACAAATGATCCCGACAGATGGGATTCGGTGATGCACAGGACATCAGCAAGTCTGAATTCATGGTGGGACCTGATGTCCTCCATGTGCGACGGAAGTCCTTGACAATTGTGATGGACTATTGTCAAAGTTGGACCAGTGTGGTCTGCGGTCTTGACAAAGTGCAAAAGCGGTCTTGCACTCTCGAATGAGGCGTGACTCATAGTCTCCATCGATGTGGTGATTTTAGGATTCGCATAGATCTTCTTTTCTTCAAAGTCTCTGATCCATAGTCCTTGAAGTGAGGTCGTCCGGCTCAGGGCGACATAGGCCATTCCGGGTTCAAAAATGTGCTTCAAGGACACCACAGCAGACTGCACAGTCATGCCTTGCACTTTATGAGCTGTACAGCCGAAGGCCAGCTTCATCGGGAACTGCCGTCGAACCATCCCCCTTATGCTCGTGCTTTCCTCGAACCTTTCCACGTACACCAAGTTATCCTCCGCCCCTTGAATCTTCTTGCGGAATTTCTGGCCTGCCGTGGGATTATCCAATTCGAGTCCAATGAGCTTGACCACAGTCAGTCCGTCTTCGGTGGTGGTGACAATGTTGGCAATTGTTCCAAAAGTGCCATTTACAATCCCGTCCTCAATATCGAGATTCCTGATCACCATGACTCGTGCTCCTTGAGCCGCTTGCAGGTTGTCAGGTAAATCCCTTTTATTGCCTTTAAAGGAATCATACGCAGGTTTCATTTCTCCAGTTCGCAGATCTTTTCTAAAGTCTTGCGCTGGAATCTCTACAACTTGCAACTTTAAGGCAGTTAAAATTGCAGCGTTGTGCTCGTCAACCTCTTTGTTGGTGGCAAAGATATGAAGGGCGTCTGTCGGACAATCTCCGGCCTCCACAACGGCCTGAGCGAGCAGAGCTTCGTCATCCGCGCTGAGCGGATCCTCCTTATTCCTGGTTCTAATCCTGTTCAAGAGCTCGGCAAAAGTGCGATCATCTTTCTGCCGCATTATCTCTGTCAGATTGACCAGCTTGAAATCTTGCCAGAGGTCGAGCACATCATCCTCAAAAACGCATAGCGGTTTGCCTTTACCAAGGGGCGGCAGTTGGTAAAAGTCGCCAACTGCAAGGACAGACATCCCTCCAAATGGTCTCCTGTTTCCTCTGATCTGCTGAAATCTCCAGTGGACATAGGAAAACAGATCCTTAGAGACCATGGATATCTCATCAATAATCAAGATCTCCGCATTGGACAGTGTTACCCTCACTTCGTCCAGTGTGTTTCCGAGACCTTGATACGGAGGTTTCAGGCTTCTCGGCAGCTTCAGCAGTGAGTGCAGTGTTTTGCCAGAGATATTGAAAGCGGCGGTGCCAGTAAACGCCGCCAACAGCACTGAAGGCTTAGACATGTCACCTTCATTGCGTAACCTGGGAAGTTGGCGCAGAATCTTGGTGGCCTCCTGATAAACACACTTGATCACATGGGACTTGCCACAACCGGCTCCCCCAGAGATGAAGTAAAAAAAGGGTTCAGGATCCTGACCCCAGACGCGTTTCAAACACCATTCGCGTATGGCGTAGAAGGCGGACGCCTGCATCTCATTGAGGCTTCGAAACATGTTCCTCACAAAGTCGGGGCTCAATTCCGGCACCTGGATTGCTGGCATGGCTCCACTGCTCTCACCTTGAAGCTGAAAATCTGGAAGCTGCTCCTGTTCCTCCTCGCCAGGGTTTATGGCTTCTCGCTGAGCGACACACTCTAAACGATCCACCTCAACCTCTGGTGCAAAACTATTCCACGCGTTGCGGATGGGTCCCTCCTTTCGAAACCGTTCGAGGGCTTTGTCGATTTTCCTACCCTCTCCTTCGTAGCGCCTTCTATTGAAGTTGACGTACTTTTTCACAGGCAATCGGCCCGGACGCCGACCACTTTTATAAAACGCTTCGTAGGTCGGGTAGCGTTCCGGCTTCAGATCAGCATCCTCTCTGTGTGGCCAGTACAGTTTTAGGAGCCGTCTGTAATACTTTTCCGGATGTTTCTTCTCTGAGAAACGAGTAAACCGGATGACGGCAGGTTTTCCCGAAGTCCTCTTCTGGATACACCCGTGGTCGTTCTGGAGGGGAATGGCAGTAGCCGATTGACGTTGCTGACCGTAGAGGACCCTGTAATTGGATGTGAAGTCAGCCAGACACATGTCTCGAAACTCGCCTGTATCAGGCCTCTGCATGTATTTTTCCGGCAATCCTGCCATCCAAACGTCCTCTTCATCTGCGGCCATGTTCTGCAGCCTGCTCATCGGAAGACTCATTCTCAAACCGTCGTCCTCCGTCTGTATAAAAATTACAGAACGCGAGCACTTTTTCAGCGGTAGGCTGCATACCCGTGCCACAGACTCCTGAGCGCTAACCTCTCGGTGTTTAGCATACGCCTGCATAATCTGCTTCATCTCATCCTGTTTATTAACGCCAGATTTCCGTACATCACGGATGACAGAGTCAAGGAATTCAGTCATCTCGTGCTCTGGCTTGGAGACGTACGACATCATATACATGATGCAACTGAAATCGTCAATGACATACTGGATGTCCATGTTGGCGTTCCATGCTCGCAACAGGTCAGGGTTGTATCCATTCACCCAGCAGTCCTTGGGGTCACGCTTATTGTAGACCACCATTCCACTGGTGAGGGATCTGACACTGTGCGAGTACTCTTCAGGATGCAAGTCACATTTTTGCAACAACTCTGCCAAGTCCTTGAAAGAGGCATTTGGGTCCATTAGAAGATCTCTCACCGGCTTCAGCTTTTCCTTAGCCATCTGTTGCTGCTTTGAGAGGAATTTTTTGCTCTTCTTGGACTTCTTCTGACTCTTTTTGGAATCCTTGGACTTTTCCCCACATTTTTTATGCCCGCCAACATCGTTTTGTCCACAGTCTTGGTCTTTCTGGGCATCGTCTTTCTTGACATCTTCATCATCACCATCATCAACAGCCCCCCAAGGTGTGCAGCCAATGATCGTTTGATCCATGGGCAGTTTTGGAAAACCAAATCTGCACGATACATTGCCTTTCCTGCATGTTTTGGAGTGGTTGCGGCTGTGAACCTGAACCTCAGACACTATTTTGTGGAGCTCGGGGTCCGTGTCCACATCAGGCATCCGACAGCATATATAGCGGTCAATGAATTGGATGACATCCTTGCAGCACTCAGGATCCTCAATCTCTGGTGCATCTTTGATCCACACCAGCATATGGATATGTGGACTACCTCTGGCTTGAAATTCCACCCGATAAAAGTAGTCCTCCACTGGACCGATGGGCTGTGCAGGTGACAGGAGCAGATCTGTCATGAGCGCATCCACTCGCTTCTCAAACAAGCGCATCACCGTCACAGGGTTACTGCGGAGAATCTCACACTTCTCATTCCAGTCCAGCTCTGAGAAGTCCCCTTGCTCACCTTGTTGAGCTTTGATAATGTCAATAACCTCCGGCCATCTCATTTCGGCGGCAGAAAACGTTAGGAAAAACGTTGGCTTGCCCAACTGTCTGACCATGGCGAAAAGATCTCGCAGCGTTTTCTCCCAATACGCTGGAGTGCCTCGGAGGGGTTGCATGAAACGGGTCGCATCCCTATTTTGGATGAGTTGTTCCAGCTCCTCTTTGTCCTGAATCATCTTATTGGAAATTGTCCTCCCATCTTTGGTGAATTTCTTCCCCTTGCGTGTTTGGATGGACATGCTGTTTCTAGCGATGTGCGTTTCCGTCACAAACTGGGAAAAGAACAGATAACTCTGGTCCCTCGCAAAGCGGGCATCCACAGAGAAGAGCCTTGAATTGAAGTACACACTTGGGGACAGATGGATTATTCTGCCCTCATCCAAGGTGTTCTCTCCGGTTGGGAACTGAACAGGAAAGGCCATGGCTTCAAGCTTAGGAATGGCAAAGAAACCGACAGGTTTGTTTCCTTGGGCAGGAGCAATGCTAAATATGCCATCCCCATATGACAGAACCTCCTGTGCTATGTCAAGAGGCTGCATGCACGTGTCCAAGGCCAGACCAGGCCTGAGGTCTTCCTTTTCCTTGTCGTCGTCCACCTCCTTGGGCTGCTTTTCACCAGATGTGCCTGCAGCGGGTTCCATGTCTCCTTCCGGATGTCTGGGCTCCTTGAGCTGTGCAGCATCTGGGGCTTCCTGTGGAGCATCTCCCTCTTCGAGACTTTCAAATTCAGCACAGTCATCAATCTCAATGTTGCTGTATTCTGAATGAGTCTCTCGCAGTATCCTTAGCCCTGCTAGCACATTCTTCATGTTAACTGTGTAGAAGTGCTGATAGCCCTTGTACTTGATGTTGCGCTTCAACTTTACTTGCAACAGCTGGGCTTGGGCGCTGGGCCTCGGAAGAGCATTGACTGTGGTTTCCATCTCTGATGGTACACACACAACTGCTCCGTGTACTGCTCTTTGACGTCCTTTGGGCAAGGCAACTATCTTTGCAAACGGTAAGATCTTTGCAATCAATTGCCTTTCCAGCACGTTCAACTGTTCGAGCTCTGGGGGAATGGGTGCGAGCTCCAGGTTGTTGCCAGCTGCCATGGACGGCATTCGTCCTCTGGCCAAGTGGCTGTCACAGGTGTGGCAGATCCACTCCCGCATCCTGTCCTGTGGAACGGTGCACGGGGCTGAGCAATCTGTGTCACAAACGTGGACATACTTACCTGTCAAGCAAGCAGCCACCACGCCAATGTTTTTAACATATTTGGCTCTGTTGCAATGCCTTACCTGATTGGGGAACAGAGCTCTGTGACACACTGTGCAGACATGTGTGGGCCCATGTCTAATTCTTTCCCGAAATACCGATATGGCTTCTACCATCACAGGGTTAACCACAGGCTGTGCAGTTTCCGGGCGGCAGTTTACGATGTCCATGTATTTCCTCTTAATCCTGAGTGCACACTGCAACTTGTGACGAATACGAAGTGCAGCATCTTTAGCGAGTCTATCCTTTTTGTTCTGGATGCAGTGTTGTATGTGACGCAGCCTGAACTCTGGGTTGTGGTGATATTTTTTGCTCACGTATTTTTTCTGTTTGATTTTAAAATGAGGATCCGTGCTATACCTCTCGCTCACGTACTTTTTCATTAAACATTTCTGTTTGTTTTTAAACTGAGGATCATTGCTATACCTCTCGCTCACGTACTTTTTCTGTTTGATTTTAAAATGAGGATCAGTGCTATATCTTTCCTTCATGTACTTTTTCATGAAGGTTTTCTGTTTGCTCTGACTATCCAGATCCATCCAACTTCTTTTGATGTACTTCTTCTTTTGTTTTCGGTGATAACGGTCTTTTGCGTATTTGGTTTTAATCGCCTGCAGTTTTGTCAGCCTAAATTCCAAACTGCTGACATATTTCTCTTTCTCATACTGCGCTCTATTAGTGATGCTTGTACCATTGTTTACAGGTGGTACATGTTTCTTTTTGCACTCACTCGATCTACGCATAGCCTTTCTTCGCATGTGTTTCTCGATTTTCGAAAAATCCTTGCCTGTCTTGGGACGTGCTATGTTGACGCGCTGATTCAAGTCCTGATTCTTTGGATGTCTGAAGTTAGTATTCTGTGGGATATTGGCTTCTTCTAACAATTGTGCTTCTGGTACAGCCGTTGATGGACTTTTGATGGTCACATCCTCCGACTGCCCAGGCATCTCACTGAGTGTGTGGTCACTTGTAAAGGAAACAGGCATGAACTCATAGCTGCCATAAGGGCCACGGTTTTTAAAAAGCACAAGCAAATGTTTAACCATGTGACTCAATTTAGAGAAGGTCAGCATAATTGCTTTTCCATTACAATGAGGAAAACCTTTGGCAGACCTTGAGTGGGAATCAAAAAACCCGTAGCGTCCGGACCGGTCACGGAACACTGCAATGCACTCAGGAGCGACAATGAGAAAAGCAAGGGTGACACCTTGAGAGAGGCTTTTCAGCTGTTCACGAAGGCACAGTCCTCTCCTGCTTCGAGGGCTGCCGTCTACAGCCTTCAAGAAACCAACCCTCAAGTCCGACATGTCCAACTGAACATTGTAGGTATCCGAATCGGTGAAAACCTGTTTCGGCATCTCCTCTATGGTCAAGTGGTTGCTTTTGAACCTTTTGTCCGCCTTCAACTGTTCTTTGATACCTACATAGAGTGCATTCCCCTGTTCAAGCACTCTATCAAGTGAGACCATGTCAAAATCCACCCCCTCCTGGTGGTAGGCGAGAAAGGTCAGAGCCATGCAGGTACACTGGTGATTGCGAGAAAAGGTTCCATACCTCCCGTCCTTCTGAGAATGCGACGCCCTCACAGATTGAGTGCGATGGCTCGGACCGACGGCAGGATCCTGAAATCATTTTAAGGAATGTTGTCATTGTTATCGTGATGTAACATTTTCTTTTATAAGTGACAGATCAATCATTATCAATCTCATCATTAATCATAATTTGTTTCATTATCATCGTTAATCTTATATTCTTTAACATACCTTACATGCCTCCAACATATGTAACCAGCAATGGGTGGACAAAGTATTCACATCCTTTACTTAAGTGAAAGTACCAATACAATAATGTAAAATTGCTCCATTACAATTAAAAGTCCTGCATGTCAAATACTGCTTAAATAAAAGGGTACATAAATTATAGCAGCAAAATACACTAAGTATAATAATACACAAGTATTAAAACTAAAACTACTGAGTCCAGTGGTTCACAACCCTGGGTCAGAAACTCTGTGTGTGTGTGTGTGTGTGTGTGTGTGTGTGTGTGTGTGTGTGTGTGTGTGTGTGTGTGTGTGTGTGTGTGTGTGTGTGTGTGTGTGTGTGTGTGAGAGAGAGTGAGTAAAAACAGAGGTGCAGCAGTTAAAAGATGTAAATTACCTCGCTGGGATGTTCCTGGAAGGTGGACTCCTGGGGCTGGGCAGGGTCAGACGCACCAGGCTCCACCACCACTCTCCTAGGACTGCAAGGCGCTG
Source organism: Cololabis saira (assembly GCF_033807715.1). NCBI lineage: Eukaryota > Metazoa > Chordata > Actinopteri > Beloniformes > Belonidae > Cololabis > Cololabis saira. The sequence goes on along the minus strand of NW_026906201.1, from coordinate 259,206 downwards.
GCTTGGAGGACACCTCCACGGCTGGTGCCTCCACCTAAAACAATAAATAAATAAATAAATAAATAAATTGTGTGAACTGCATTGACAAAATGAAACCATGTATTTTAATACTGTGTTACAATTATTCACTAAATATAACAAAAAATTTTTTTGTCTATGGTGTGTCTACTCAAAATACTCAAACAAATCCAAATAAGTATTACTCAAATAAATCAGACAAAATATGACAAACCTGCTGCTTCTCCCGGGTCCTCTTGGAGGCGACGCGTCTCTCACGGCGCTCCACGGTCGACTTCTGCTGGAACAAAAACCATACAGACTTTTTTCACACCATATTTGCGACTTAGCTCCTCTTGGACAATAAACACACTTTTTAAAAGAGGCCTCAATGAAAAAATAAAATCTGCATGAACATTACCTTCCTGCCGTCCGGACGAGCTGCGCACTCCACAGCGCTGGGAAGGTGGGCCGGAACGGCCTTCTCCATCTCATCCAGGATCGCCGGACTAAACCACACAGGATTTAGCGGGATCGGATCCACCCCCACATCCACCTGTGAAGACAGAACACGTGTCTGCTCCAAAGGGCTGGATGGACATGGCGCGGTGACCACGCCCTTCACAACCACTTTTGGTGAGACACGTCTGGCAGGAGGCGACGTCCTGGGAGAAGTCTGGGCCCTCGGGACGACACGTCTGGCAGGAGGCGAAGTCCTGGGAGAAGTCTGGGCCCTCGGGACGACACGTCTGGCAGGAGGCGACGTCCTGGGAGAAGTCTGGGCCCTCGGGAAGACACGTCTGGCAGGAGGCGACGTCCTCGGAGGCGTCTGGACCCTCGGGACTGTGGGCTCCAGCTGGTGGTGGAGGGTCCACCACAGCAACTCCGCAAGCCTCTCCATCCCGCCCTCCTTGCTGAGATGGACCTGACACACATGATCAAAAGTGATTTAGTTTCCCTATCATCTACCAAAGATATGCACACCACATTTTTTTAACATGTCTTAGAGTGTAGAGTGTATTGTACTTACACCGTCAGGACACCACAGGTCAAGTTGTGTCAGCGGAAAGTAGTGGGTGGCAGAGACGTACCTGACACCTAAAATACAAAAAAAAAAACAAAACAAAAAAAAAACTTAATGACTTATTGATTATTGACTCATTGAACCTTATTGATACATACAGCACTGTCTCAGAACACTTGAATATTGTGATGAAGTTCTTTATTTTCTGTAATGCAATTAAAAAAACAAAAATATTGCTGATTATAGTTTACAGTTTAAGATTAAGATTCCCAGAATATTCAAATTTTTTGAGATAGGATATTTGAGTTTTCTTAAGCTGTAAGCCATGATCAGTAATATTAAAATAATAAAAGGCTTGCAATATTTCAGTTCATTTGTAATGAATCCAGAATGTATGACATGTTTGCATTACAGAAAATAAAGAACTTTATACACAATATTTTAATTTTCTCAGACAGTCCTGTCCATACTTTCAGCCAAATCAATTATGAGTGAAGTTTGGCATTGCCACTTAAATATCAAGAAACACTGTTATACATGTCACTGTACTTTTTGTTTTGTTTACATACCCATACGTGCAGCCACACGGTGGTATTCCTGGCTCAGAAGCTCCTGCAGGTCCAGGTCTACGGTGAGACGGCGAGGGAAGTCCAAAACACACACCTAGAGTGAGAAAGATGTTCTTTCTCAGTAATTACATTCTCTCCATCAAAATGGCATGGAAATTGAAGTTATACGCATAAAATCAAGTATATCATCAGACATGTTATCAAGATAATAACAATATAAGAATACTTACGTTGGGCCAGGCAGCACAGGCAGTCAGCAGGAGCTTACCAAACGCGACCCCTGCCTGAGTGACGGTCCCGCTGGCACTCAAGTCGTTACTGGGTGCCAAAATGCAGACTGCCGCGGGTGAGCGAGGCAGTACAGCATTCAGCACCTCAGTACGCAACTCAAGTGCCGACGCCCCAGGGACAGACAGGACGCCACAGGACAGACGTCGGTCCGGCAGTCCCACCAACCCGTCCGCGATGGGCCGAAGGTGGGAGTCACCAACAAGCAAGACGAACTGCATGAGAAGACATATTTTTTTTGTTTTTTTATCAACGTGCAAAGATCCCCAAACTACAAAAAACAGATTTTACTCAATGGAATCTAAGAGTATTATACCTTCTTGTCAGGTGACTCCGCTGGGACAACCAACTTCCGGAAATGGGGAGTGAAGGTGGACTTGTCCCACTTCAGCACGCGATGGCGGTGACCCGTACCGTGGCCTAGGAGCAAGCACAAACACAAAAACTGTCAAACCTGCTTAAAACAAAGTCAATACCTTTACATCATAAAACCTGTAAAAACCCCAGGGAAAATCTGTTTACAATTAAACAACAAGAATATACAATTTACATGTAATGAAAACAAACAGTGGGCTACATACCTGGGCGGAGGTCAGAAGGGGACACCTGGTGGTGGGACAGAAAAGTATTACATCACTACTCACACTTGTAGTACACTGAAGCAGAGCCGGATTAACGCAAAGGGAAACTAGGCATGTGCCTAAGGCCTGATTGGCAGGGGGGCCCAGACAGAGGAAAAAATAAATAAAATAAAAACAGTAAGTAAATAAAAATACATGTCCTATCTACAATTTATTTCAGTGTTGATGAATCAATATTTATTAACTAATTAAAAATTGAATTTTACTTTAACGTTACGTCACATTAACGCCAATCAGTAAAATCCAAGGGGCGGACTAAGCGGGACAATTAAGCTATCAGGCTGCAAGGTCTGGTTTATTGTTGGACAGTTCCTAAATGGTTGTGATAAATGTGAAGGGTTCATGTTTGTCTTCTTGTTCCTGTACTTAATCACAGGTGTGAATATGGGCTCTAGGTGAAGGGACTAGTATTTTTATTCACCCAATTCAGGCTCATTTTCCTTGGCTGTTTGAGCAAATTAGTAGAAAAGTGGAAAAAAAAAAAGTGTTCTTGGTTCAAACATAAGGTATCGTTCAAATTATTTAATGATTGCTTATTTTTCTACGAGGTTTCTGTGATTAAATCTGCTTTTAGAATGCAGTCAAGAACACCATTCCAGACCAGGAGATTAGAGGTGATGCTTGTCCATGAAAATAAACATCTTTACCACTACAGCACACTTTGTCTTACTGCAAATTTTATTGGTCTTTGTATATTTGACCTCTTATTTAACTATTAAATTTAAATCAACACATTTAATTAAGATTTTCTACAAAATGCAATAGACTACAACATTTATCTTACTTGCTCTGTTTACATAGCAATGCTAACACCTATTGGTCATTTACTGGTACTACTGCCTTAACAATGACACTCGCAATCGATAAGATAAAGATAATTTATTATCATTTAATAGAGTGGTGTAATAACCTATAAATAATAAAAATTTAAAAATAGTCTGATAGACTGTTTAATATACAACACATGACTTATTTTGGAATACAAAGAACCAACTTGCCTATGACTATGCTACGTAAAATGTGAATTAACTTTTATTAGTAACTTTGGCAAGTTTAAGATTTCAATTCATAAATAACATCGATGGAGGGGGGCCCAAAAATCACAGTCTGCCTAGTGTAGTCCATTTATTTAATCCGGCTCTGTGAAGCATCGTGTAAAGTGCAGCACTGTACTGCAAATACCCTGTGCGTGTGTGTGTGTGTGTGTGTGTGTTTGTGTGGGCAGTTGTAGAAGAAATAAAAACATACCCTTCCAGGCTGGTAAGGGGAGTAGGATGGTGAGATCGGCAGAGGGATCCACAGCTTCTTCTTCTGTAACACAGAACTGAAGTTACTAAAACTGAAGACTTTGAATTACACAGTGTATTTCATTATTACTTGAAAGAATTATAGAGTGAACACTATACCTTCTGGGCAGGAGACTGGGAGGGGCTGGCTCCATCCCTCTGGGTCCCGAACGGCTGGGCTGGCGGTGGCGTCTCCGGCTGGGTCACCTCAAAACACAAAACCAATGAAATGCAGTCAATAAGTGACACATTGCAGTCACTTGACAGAAGAAGCACTCACTTTCCTCACGTCAACTTTAATGCTTTGTAGTCTATTGTGTGTAGCTTTAAAGCTATCTATTCTGTACTTTGCTTGTACCTCGTCCGGCTCGCTCCAGCGCAGCTTCTGCGCCCTCGAACGC